>NW_010174056.1:0-40498 GCF_000695765.1 Mesitornis unicolor
GCCCCTTTCAGGGCCACCGATGTGCCTGCCCTGCTCTCTTGCAAGCCCCTCTCCCTGTACCACCTTCCCTTGAATGCCACTTGCCGTTTTGTCATCAGCTCATTCGACAACGTGAGACCCTTCTGCAGTGCCTTGTTACCTTTTTTAAAAAAATTATCATTGCCTTTAGACATTATGTGTGATGTGCAAACACTGACACTTTACTCTTCATCCTCTTTTCCAAATGCATGGGGTTGTCTGCTCGCCCATCCATAGGTAACTCCATGGTAACCTCCCTCCCGATCTAGGGAGAAAAAACAAAAGCTCCTAAGGAAACTACATTATCAGTGCAGAAAAGGAGGTTTGTGTGCATTTCTTAGAAAAACATTGGGAAACAAGGGCTGGGATGGAGGTTACCATGGATGTGGGGAATTCAAGTACACTATTAGCTGACTAACATCCTCGAGAGAGAATCTTAATAGATTTGCAAGCCACTAATTCCCTCTTTGAAAATGTGACTGACTTCCATTATGTCATTTTCCAAATCTTCCCATTCTATTCTTTATCAGAGCTTCAAGCAACTCATTTGCTCTATACAGAAGTTGGACTTGCCCATAGTTTCCTGGCTGGAAGCTTTTACAAAAATTAGTCACACTTTCTGCCTCCCATGTGTGTGATACCCGTGCTTATCTCCACAGCAGGGTACCAGCCCCGTTGGTAGCTCAGCAGCTCCATGGTGCTCTCCTTAGGGAAATCCTGCCTCATCCTGGCAATTCCTTGCTCTCCATTTCATCAGTATTTTCCAAAAACCTCTTTTGACATTTCAGTTTGAGAGAGTTCTTCAGATTTATCTGCCACAGGAAAGGGCACAGGATGTGAGTTTTTTCAGCATCCTCCATGGCAGATACTGATTTAAAGATATTAATTTTGGTTTTGTGTGATGCCCTTATCTCAGAGCTTTTTGCAGCCACAGAAAGCCAACAAGCCAGCACAGCACTGACTGCCTTCCTTCTAATGACACTGGAAAAGCCTTCATTACATGTTTTTAAGGTTTCAGCATGTCCCAGCTTAGAACTCGTCTTGTCCTAGAGTTTTACATTTACCTCACCCAAATTTATATCCTTTCAACATAAGATGCACCTTCTGAAGGCTGTCTGTTGACATCGAATTTATGGTTATTTTAAACCTGTTGGCATAATTTGTCCTTTACAGCTACAACTATGAAATAAATCTTTAAAAACATTTCCAGAATGAAAACTGAGAAGAACACATAACAAAGCTCAAATGGTTTTCTAGATTTTAATATCAGAATTTACTCCATAAAACCCCATGCCCTTCTCGCTGCCTGCTTGAACATGAAGACAACAACATGAGCTCACAAAACATAAGCTGTTCATTGCAGAGAATTAGGACTTGTTTGTTTGCACCCACCTGCTTATATACACCTCTCCCTTTTGCTGTCGTTCGGTTTGGGTGCTGGTATAGAGTGTTTAAAAGCGGGAGCTAAGTGCCTCTGAGTAACAGTATCATCTCTGCAAATTTTACTCTTTCAGCTGCTACTTTGGCCAAGTTTCCTTATTTGTGCACAGTTCGTTTTGCAGAAGGCTGTACTGCAGTTGGTGTTAGGTGACAGTTGGGAAGCGGTGGGAAACTACAACACGTGCAATCTGCTCCCTGTCCTGCCCACTGCCTGGGAGTGAGACACAAAGTTATTTCTCTGCCTGAATAGTTGCTCTGGGGGTATTCCCTGCCCTCTTCAAAGGTTTTAAGGCTCATTGCCAGATACAGTTAATTTGGAGACCCTCCTCTAGCATCTCCTAATGTGACCACCACATGTGTTATCCATTTCTTAGCCTATGCTTCCCATGGATGCTGTGGGCTCGCTGGCAGTGCCGGGTCAGCACCCTGCATCCTGGTTCCTCACTGCAGGATGAGACAGAGACCACTGGGTTTGCATTGCAACACTTGCTGCTCCTCCACGCTTCTGCTTGGTGCCGGATTATCCTCTCATTAATCATCTGCTTTATTGCCCTCCCCATAGGCACTCTTGCCTATGTGATGACAAAGGAGGGGTTCCACCACCAAGCGCAATATTTGAAGAACCTCAGACAAGACCCTGCTGAGGTTTCAATGGTCAGAAAGAGCAGCAGAATGGGGGTGAGTCCAAGGTAGCAAATGTACACTACAGAGCTCATGGAGAGCAAGCAGCAAACTTCAAGGGGGCTCTTGGTCTCCAAAAACACTGCATACTGGGAGGCACTGCTACCCAAGTGGTAGGGGCTTGGGTCAAGGAAGATGTCCCCAGCATGTGGCAGAGGTATCGTGGAGCCGACATGCACAGCCACTGATTGTGTGTTGGTTGGTGTTGGTGGTGGTACCGACTGGTGTTGTAAGAACACCTTGCCCTGGTACAACCCTCACTGCCCCGGGAGCAGCACATGGAGGGGATTGGATGAGGATGGAAGGTGGGGAGCACAACAAGTGTAAGGGGGACAGACGAAAAAGGGATCTGTGCATACCTGGGTTTTCTCTCTTCTACAAGAAAAGCAGAGCAGCCCCTCCTACTCTGTCCCTCGCTCCGAGCCAGAGCGAGTAGGAGAAATCACGACTACCTGATGGCTGTTTGGCAGTTGTCATGAAACAAGCCTGGCAGTTGTCAAGTCAGATCCTTGTCGGCTGGTTATAGCTGTGCTGTCATGACATGGCAGGACTCCGGAGCACATCCCATCCCCAGCCTTACCTGTTCAAGGCTGGAGAGTCCTCAGACTCCAAATTAAGAGGAGCTTCTTCCCTGAGCAGAAATGAGCTCAGGCGGGCACAACCCAGCATTCAACCCCAGCAGCACCGGGAGCTGCAGCTTGTATCCGCTCTCGACTCAGAGGGAAAGTCAGAGCGTTGTTGGGGTGATGGTCCAGAGTCCCTCCTGCTGGGTGCTGAGGGAAGGCTGTTGTGGAGTAAACATCCCATTAAGCCAAGAAAAAAACATGAAATGAGCTTGCAGAACCCAGTGGGGTGGGAAGCAAACAGCTCCATCAGCGCCTGAGAGTGAGCAGTTTATATAAGCAACAGGCTCGACAGCTGAGAGAAGAAAAGCAGCACAAACTGGGAGCAGGGGGAGACCGTTGCCTTTCCCAAAGGGTTTGTCCCCAGCAGGCAGGGCACGATAACATCTTCAATTATTTTAGAGGTCTGTGGAGATGCCCCTTGGCATGGGATGCTGAGGAGAGTGGCAAGGGCCAGGCAGCCCAGAAGCAGCAATTTCAAAGCTGCAGCGGTGAGGAGGCTTCTCCCATCTCCTTCTCTCTGCCCAGGGCCACAGGCAGGCAGAAAAGGTGTCAAGCATTGAAGCCACCCACTCCACAGCTTTCGTAGCCAGGAAACCTGGAGCACGCACAGAGCCAGGCTGAAGGGACCTGCAATCTGGGCACCTTGCACATTTGGGGACCAGTAGTCCCCAGGGTGATAAAATGAGCCCTGAGGAGTGGGTGGCAGCATCTGCCCCACTTACAGGAGTAAGGTGCCCAGTCACCTGGTTCTGGGGAGGAAAGTCCAACAGCGGCCATGGCATAGGGACAGCCTCCTCGTCGTCATTTTCCTGCCTCTCCCACATTTGTCTCTGCGTGCCCAAAGCCCATCTTCCACAACAGGTTCCTCAGCCCAGCCTCTTCCTCTTCAGTCCCCAAAAGCCTCAATTAAACATGCAATTAGAAATGCATTCCAATTACAGCAAAACAGCCCTTCAAACTGGAATAAAAGGACTGTTCTTCACACAACCATTTAGCTAGACAAGTTTGCATGTCCACAGAAGCTCATTGGAGGCAAAGCTCAGTGTTTTTGGTAGAAGATGGGTGATTTTGTCTGTAAGGAGTTATTTTCCTGTTTGCCTGCAGTCCAGCCAAGGACCTGTACCTGGCCTCACATTGTTCCTTGTGGAGGAGCATCTCTGGCAGCCCAGGCGCTGCCACACAGGTGCCACAGGGCTGCTTTTACATGTGACTGCAGCACAGCTTTGGGAGCAAGGGACACTCCTGGCCATCACAGCCAGGTGGAGGCTTTTGGCTGGGTCTGTGTGGTAGTTGTCAGCTCACTGCTGTTGCTATAGGTGTGCGAGGGAGCCTTTCTGGCCCAGATGACTGGGACAGCCCTGGATCCACAACTTGTGCTCCTCTCAGGACAGGGATGCTCTGTGCCAGAGATGCTGCAGTCACTCATGCCTGAGTCAAATGGGTGGAGTAGAAAGACAGGAAGTTTGACAGGTACTGAGGCCATTCCCCTGCAGATTTGTCTCAGACCTGAAATCAGCCTCTCTTGAGGATGTCAGCCTGAAGTGAAGCTTATTTGGAAGGGGACACTCAGTGTCTCCCACCTGGTGTTATTAAGGTGTCATTAATCTTGCACAGCAGATTTTTTCCCCACCATGGAGGGCAGGAAAAGGGATTTCTGTCTTCCACTCAGCTGCTGATTTTCAAGAAGCCTGTCAGATGTAATCTCTGGGATCTCAGATTTAACCTGATACCTGGTTTCGTCCCAAAGCCGAGGGCCAGCCAGGGGACCAAGCATGCACAGACAACACAGCCACCTGAGAGAGCATGAACCACCAAAAAGGAGCCCAAAACCCCCAGGGCAGCTCCAAGCCCAGCCCCTCCAGGAATGCAGCATCCAGGGGACAAACCTCTGTGGTGCTGCGGTGGGTGCTGACCTCCCTGGGAGGCTCCAGCAGGATCAGGCTGGGTGTGATGGATGCCAGACATCCACTCCCACCTGCAGCAGCAATTAAAGAGCAGAGAAAAGCCAGAACCAGCCGGGGAGACAGCAGTGCTCCAGCTCCTCACCTGACCAGACTGGCCCATCTGCACAAAGCTGCTAGAGCTGCCAGTCATCTTGCTCAGCCCCGTCCAAAAGCCAGTGGCAATGGGGAGTGGTTCTGGGAAGCTAAATGCCTTTGCTAATTGGACCATGGCTTTTTTGTTGTTGTTGTTTTCCTTCCAGGAGCCTGCTGGGGCTATCAGAGACCTGCCAGGTGCTCTCACTTACTGTGGGATGCAAGACCTGGAGGGCAAGGCATTAAATTATCCTGAAGAGCAGATTCCTTTGCCCATCCCTTTCTCCATGCCCCTGATGGGGAATGAAGATCATTTCCCCAGCAAGGTTCACTGTGGGCCAGGCACTCCCTTGGCAGGGAGGGTCAGTGGCCTCTGTCTCCTCTGTGTCACACTGAGCTTGGACCTTCTGGTGCTACCGATCCTGCTAGGAGGAGGGCTTCTCCCACTCCTTCTCCCTGCTGTTCAACTGGTGGTAAAACAGAAGCAGCTGGATCTAGAGGAGAGAATAAATAGCTTTGATTTGGCTGTGGAAAGGAGATGGAGGCATTTGCTAGAGAGCATCTGACAGCTTGGGGAGAGCAGGCAGAGCTGGCTCTGGAGGAGCTGTGGTAATTAGAGTCTGTGTTTGCAATCACTCTTTCGTTTAGCACCAGAGGTTGCCATACTCAAAAGTGGTCCTGCCACTGCTCAATTACGGAGTGCTACAGCTCACACCCCATTTTGTGCCCCTTCCCCACTGCACACTGACACAGCCCCAGGGAACTCCTGTGACCCAGCTGTGCTCTCCCCCCAGCACCCTGCAATCGCCGGGGGGCAGACAAGGAGCGACACAGCACGGATCTGGATTACCACAAATCTGAATTACCACGGTGCTGAATTACCATGGCACGCACGCTGCTCATTCAGCAGCGGTTTACCTCTGCGATGGCACGCTTGATTCATCACCCTTCTCCCCACACCGTGGTACTGGAGGAGCCGGCAGTGCAATTACACCTCCTGCTCCACACCCCCGCATTCCCTCACCGTCTCCTGGCCAAACTCTGCTGCCTGGTGTTATTTTTAGCTCCCGGGAACTCTGATCGTTTTTCTTAATGGGACACGTGTGCTGTGAAACATGCGCAGGCGGACGGCTCCAGCCGCAGCCCCGTGTGCGGAGCTGCCGGGCGGCCAACAGGAGGGAGCAGCAGGACCTGGGATGGAACAGGGATGACATCGCTTTGCCCCCATGGCTCCCTGGCTGTTCCCAACATTTTACTACTGCATTGGGTACCTATCATAGGATAGGATCAGAGGGGATCCAGAGGGATCAAACCATTTCAGTCCCTCCCGGAGGCTGGAGAGGCCACTTGCAGCAGGGAGGTGCTACAGCGGCACGACATTGGGGTATCAGAAACCCCCCAGGGTATAACCAGACTGGGGTGCATCCCTAGGGATGCCGAGGCTGGGTACCAGGCTGTTTATTTCTAGTGGTAATTAATAGCTGCTGGAGCAGCCGCTTGCCAGCCACCAGGCTCCTGCAGCACCAGGAGGGCTCTCCCCTCCAGGGATGGGGGAGCAGCTGCAGCTCCTCTTTTTCCAGGCCCTGACTTCTACCCAGGGTAAATCAGGGATACAGGAGGATTTGGGCTTCTTACACCTGGATTGTGCCAACACACCCAAGGACAGAGCACCCACCTGATAGCCTCTGGATGCTGAGCAATGCCAGGGAGCAGAAAAGAAGCAGCAAAGCAGTCTTTTTATTGAAGTGCCTAAATTAGGCGCTGACTGTCTAATTTTAGGCACCTGGTGTTGCCCTTCAGGGTGATGAATTAAGCACTGAAAGAGTTTAGGTGTGCATTGCTCCTTTCTTAGTGCTATGAGGGGGACTCTGTGTGTCTGAGGCAGCACCCTTGGTGCAGGGGCACTGGAGATGCTCAGACACACCGTAATGGACCGGGGACCCCAAAACCCCTAAACTTTACAGCCTGTTTTGTGACTTAACAGCAGGGGAAACTGAGGTCTACAACCAGCCGGTGCTGACAGCCCATCCCCTCTGCTTGTGGAGCAGCTCCCTGGAGCTGGAGACACCTTCAGCTGAGCTGCACCACCGCACCCCTGCAGCACAGCCAGGCACGCTTCGTTAACGCTGATCAATTAAGTCTCCCAACACACAGCAAGGAGAGGAAAGCTGAGCTGCTGTTGTGCCAGGGGTGAAGCTGGCACTCAGAGGTATTAATGTCAGGAAGGGAGGCAGTGGGAGAGGAGACCTCCACCAACCTCTGCATCCCAGCTGGGGGCTGCCACCTGGCTCCACGCCACCCCTGACAGGATGGATCCTTCCCATGTTTTACATTGCTTCATGATCCTGTTGGTGTTCATGATCTTCTCTAGGTGATCCTGCTCTAGCAGGGGGTTGGATTAGATGATCTCCAGAGGTCCCCACCAACCCCAGCCATTCTGGGATCCTGTGATTTTGAAGCAGATTTGCTGCCCATAACCCAGTCAAATGCCAGACCTCTGCTGCTGCAGGGGAGCTCTGCTCTGCTCTCCCATAAGGGGACTGCAGGGGCAGCCGCGGCCACCTCAGACACCCCAGGCAGCATGAGGAGCTCGATACCGTCTCTAGCTCAGCAGAAAGATAAATGGAGAGCAAAGCGCCGCGCTGGCAGATTGCTGCTCGGCAATTGCCCCTTGGAGAACACCTTCTCTGCAGCTCTGCCAGACTGCTGTTCTAGTTCAAGACTTTCTAATCATCGCTATAGAGTGAAACCTTATTTACTGCCCTCATCCCAGCTTTCTAAAGTGGCCATGGGCACAGAGCAGACCTCTTTCCTCCTGTACTAACAAGAGTGCCGTAGTGGCTTTTGTGTCACAGCACAAATCAACCCCATATAAAAGCTGTGCTGGGGTAGGCTAGAAGTGGTGGCCAGGGCAGAGAAATGAAAGAGGATTTTCCTAATCAGCCGGCTCCATCAGCGCTGGGGATGCCAGCTCCCCATCAGTTTGGTATGACGCAGTCTCTCAGTTACCATGTGCTAACCAAGGCTCCACTGAGAGCCTCATTAGGAGAGAAACTTCCCTATAGAGTAAGGGAAGAAATATGGGTGCAGAGAAACACTGGTGCCCCCATCAGGGCTGGGCTGCTGCGGCCACAGACACAGCGCCTCAGGCTCAGCCGTTTTGGTATGGGGCAAAACTGCTCCGGAGTGGATTAGGAAATCAGTGGTCAGAGGACAGAAATGCCCTTGCTCCCAGCCCCACAGGAGGGGACCCCCGGTCTCAGCCTGTCACCATCCACGCCGGGGTTATTGATTTGCCAAGGCTCATCCTTGAGCTGCAGGATGCGGAGCTGCCCTGTGGTTGCCATGGCGATGAGAAGCACTGCCACCTCCCCATTGCTGTCCCTGTCTGGGACAGCACCGTGCCCAAGCAGCAGGCTTTCCCTGGGGCAGATCTGGGGCTCGTTGTGCCTCTGTCACACACTTCTGGGGTGCATCTCACATCCTCCATCCCGGGAGCACAGCCACAATGAGGGCTCAGCCCTGGCTGGGCTTGCTTCTGGTTCAGGGAGCTGCTGGAGCTGCAGAGGTGCAGGAAGGAGGTGCTGGGGTGAGCCAAGTGGTTTCTCCCCATTTCCCACCCTTTCCTTTCCACACTTTTCCCTTTTCTTGCCCTTTTCCAGCCCTGTGGCTGGACCAGCTCTGCTCACATTAGCTGTGCAGCAGCATCGCCAGGAGGAGAGTGGGCTTTGCAGAGCCATGGATGGGAAACGGGAAGACAAAATGCTGTCATGCATCAGAGAGCAATTTCTGTTTGAGCTAAGATGGGAGGAAGTGCGAGGTGAGCCATTGGCTGGAAGAGATAGGAGCTGGGCTGCTGCCGGCCTTTCCACCTCCATCCAGTTAACAGGAGGGTTTCCTCCGGGAGTGCCCCCTCCCTGTGTGCCCTAAAATGCAGACATATCCTGGCCAGATGTGATCAGAGGAATGGATCCCACTGCCTGTATTTCATGGGTGGTTTAGAGGGTGTCTGACCTGCGGAGCTGCACACAGCTGCCCTGGGGGGTGGCCTGCTGCCCCGGGGCTGGAGATGCCCTGGCAAAGCAGGGAGCAGTGACAACCTTCTCTTCAGCCCTGGGCTGTGGTGACACTGGGCACTGCCTGCTCATGGGAGGGGGACACTGGGCTCCCAGAGGTGACAAATTATCCAGTGTAGCTGCTCTCTCATGATTTCCGAACTTCGTGTGTGCCTGCACTGCAGCCAGGGATGGACTTGGCACCTTCACATCAGGGGAAATGGGAAAAGCACCTTGATGGATGGATGAGGCTGGTGTGGATCGCTCCTGTAACACCAGAGGAGCAAATGCTGCCAGTGCAGGCCTGGTTCAGCCCTGATGCCCAGCTTGGTGTGGTCATGGGAGGTGCCAGGATGCCCAGGATGAGGCAGTGTGGTGTGGGACAGCACTGGTTCAACCATGGAGCCCTCCTGCCTGGGCCCTCCTTGCTTCGGTTTTGCCTTCCCCTATCCTCAGCCTTTTCCCCATCTGTCCTGTGCTACTCTGGACATGTGGCACACGTGCCTGCTGTGTGTCTTCTCATCACTGGACCCTCTCTGCTCCCTTCCCCACGCATCCCTTTGAGATCCCGTGGCCAAGGGCTGCAGATTCAATGCAAACTGAAGGCAAAGTGCTCTTGTAGCATAAAAAAGACATTTTTCTGAGAACAAAAGCTGATTCATACCCAAAGAGACAGCCATTTATTTAGGAAAGCTTAAAACCTCAGAGACCTCTCACTCCTGTTGCATCTAACAGGGCTATAAGCTCTGCTGTAACCTGCCTGTTCAGAGAAAATATACAACACGGTCTCTCTGGTGTTGGTGTCTAAACAACCACAAATCCACAGCCAGAGAAAACATGGTGGTGAAATCAAACATGAATCAGCCAGGCCTGGACTCACTGTTGGTATGGAAGGGTGCAGGAGCCAGCACAGCCCAGCTCTGACATGGGCAGCATCGTTGGAGCCCAAGCAACCAAATTCTCCTCAAGCGAAACCAGAGGGTGCCTGTGGCCTTCCTTATTTTAATCTATGTTGCAATGAATTAAACATGTTTTAATATCAAAAATGAAAGATCAAGGATCAGCAGTAATAAATCCTCCACACTCATTTTCCGTATTAAGCCGGTGTGTACCCAGGGCAAGCGCGATAATTAGAGTCATGCAGTGATTTATTTGAAGGAAGGAACTGAAGGCACTCAGATATTGGCATTCTCAGTCTTGGCGCATGTTTGGGCCCCAGTTCCCTGCCTACATTAAAAATCCTTCCACAGTGGGGACCCTGCTGGGGTGGGAATGCTGGTGGCAGTGAGACGTGTGGGTCTGGTGCGTGCAATGAGCCTCTAGTCCCAGCCACCAACACAGGTCAAGGGACACCCGAGGGGCAGCAGATCGAAAGGAAGGATGTATCTGGGACCAGAATTGGGCTTTGCCTGTCCCAGGAGGACTATAGCTGCATTCCCGAGGGGTTGGTGGCGGTAACATCACTCAGGAAGGCCCCTTCGCCAAGGACTGGCTCTGGCAGACTCCAGGAGAGGTTTGGGCTTGTACAAGCACCTCTGGGATGAGAGAGTAATCAGTGACCCTGGGCTCTTGCCTCTCTGCTCCTCACTCAAGAGCTCCCCACTTGTGGCACAGGGACTCTCACCCCAGGCTGAGGATGCCGCTGTCCCCAGCATCGTCCCTAGCCCCAGGAGCAGAGGGTTTTCCTGGGTCTTTTCCTGGGCCACTTCCCAGCCTCCGGTTTCAGCACAGTGGGGCCTACTGTAAGCATCTGCATTTCAGGCATGCACTGCAGAGTTGAAGCCATGGTTACACACACATTTCTGCTCTCAGCAGTAATTTTCAGAGTTGTTTATAACTTTTTACTGTCTTTTCACCTTTTTGGATAGGAGGTGGCATTTTTTTGTACGCATGGGTGTGAATTCCTGTGGGCAGTTCATGCCTTTTTGAAGGCTGGAGAGGACTTTGCTGGCTGGGGAAATGCGACTGCAGGCTTTCCATCCCAACCACTCCAGCCCATCAGCAGTGCTGTGAAGTGTGATGGTTTTCCTATGGTGGGAGGTGGATTTTTAGGCAATCTGCTGAAAACCCACAGATTCCCCTGTGGCTGGATGAGGCCATCGACTTGAAAATATACAAAGGGGGAAGAGACCTTCAACTGGGTTTGCAAATATCTGGAAGATCCATGCCAATGACTCTATGCCTCAGGGGCTTTCCCATCCCTTGGTAGCCAAAAATCACACATTGAGAGGCACAATCCCCTGTAGAAATTCACCCCGCACATGCACAGACTTCAGACACTTTATCTTCTTCCTTACTCCAAGTGGTAATCCATGGATGCCCTGGATCTGTGGAGCACAAGCAGAAGTCTCTGCCCTGAAGAAAGCGGAGGCTTTTGCCTCCTGTTAACATGGGAAAAAGGGGAACATCAGTAGCTACTCAAAGGCCATGAAAGCACAAGGTCCATCAGTTCATGGAGAAGAAATGGCAGGGTTTGCTCTTTCACTCAACATTTTAAATACCTGGAGTTGGCACGGGCCATCGCTGCCTCGGGGATCAGCACAGGGCTCCCGATGTCCTGACCCCCCTGGCACAGAACACTGCTGCTTCTCACTGTCTCACCACACATCTCATGGTGGGGTTTTTTTCCTTTAGACCTCAGCCTTCAAAATTACAGGACTGCACAGGGAGCTGAATTTTTAATACATTCTTTAAGGATTAAATTTCAAGATCTCATAAACACCCAGGGAGGCTTGGGGATATATATCTAGAAGCAGAGGATAAGAATCCAAGAGCTGGTATTTAAAAATTAATGAATTGGGGGATTTCAAGTCAATACTGCTGTATTTAAAATCCTGATTCTTGAAGGACCACTGCTCGCCCCAAAAGCACTCCGTGATTGGTGTCGGTGCTGGCACAGGGTGTGAAACCCCGGCAGGGGCGCAGTGCAGATGCCCCATGGCCAGCAGCAAGGCTATGAGCTGGGGCATTCAAATCTTTCCAGGGGTTTTCTGGGGTGAGGATTGCGGCTTTCCTTTACACAGTACCTAAGGATAATAACTGGGCATAATTCCTGCCAAGGGTAGGTCAAAAATTTAGACCTAATATTCTCAAGTCTCCCTGAGACTCCACATGGAAAAGCTGGAGCCACCCATCCTTTTGGCAAGGGGGAAGTCTACTCCTGAACCTGGAGCACCTGGAGCTGGATGCTGCCAGGTCCTAAATTAACTCAAACCAAGGAGATCGTTCCCTTCTTAAAAGGAGTGACAGCCATAAAGAAGGTCCAGAGGATCCTCACTTTTTGGACAGTGCCTGCACAGCTCCTATGGCCAGGTCCTGGCTGCTCTCAGAGGACGGAGACATTTTCCCTGCCTTTGGAGGATGGAGCTGGGAGAAACCTCCCATGGCTGTCCAGGGGAAGAGACTATGTTTCTTCCAGATCTAAAAATTCCCAATAATTCCCATGACTCCAAGAGCTGGGGCTTACTTCAGCCACTTGATATCAGAGGATTGATACTTCCAGGGCTGGCAAAGGTGTGCACAGCTCTTAAACGTCCTGCCATTAAATCACAGTCTCCTTCAGCTTGTCTTGGTAGATCCAGGGCACTTGGCACTGCCAGGACCCCAGAGCAGAGCACTGCAGCAGCACGGAGAAAGAAAAGGAATACATTATTTTTAGCTGTAAAGCATTTGGGTTTTTTCCTCTTTTGTAGAGATGGGCTGAAAACAGTGAGAACAGCCGATTGCATTGAACTCCCCATCTAACACTTCAAATGCTTGCCATGAAAATAGAAACTTATCTGAGATCTGACAAAAATGCCTGGTGTTGGGTCTTTCTTTCCAGCAGGAAGGAGGTGAGGCCGTGGGCAGAGCAGAGCCAAACCGGGGGATATGGCAGGAGTGCCCTTGGAGCAGCTACTGCATTTGGCTGGGAGCATCTCTCCGTGCCTGTTACTTGACACACTAAAATGGATAGGGGTGCCTTTTGATGTTTCTTTTGAATAGCTCCTCTCTCTTCCTTCTTGTCCCCAGGGTATTTTATTGGACTTTGTAATAAAGCTGCAGGGGGGGCAGAGGGGGAAATTTTCTTTGAGCTCATGGTAAATGAGCGGAGTCTTATCATCTGTCTGCTTCCCTTTTAGGTTTACCCTGTAATCTTATTTACAAGCTGAATACCAAGTGCTGGAGTAATCAGTAGCTGATCGATAACTAAGAGAGGCTCCTTCTTGATCTGCAACTATTTGAAGTCAATCTGTTCAAATGCATGCAGGCACGGAAGCTGCTTTTAGGGTGGAAAGGTGCTGACGTGAGAGCCCAGCATGGTCCCCTCTGTGCAGATCAAACCAGCAGTCCTCCTCCCTGGGGTCAGCCTCGCCACGAGCTGAATCCTCTGCAAAAGCCATGGGTTGAGGGTGGGATGCAGCCAAACCTTCCCCGGTGGGAATCTCCTTCCCCTGCCTTAAGGCAGGGCAGGGGGAGCCATGGCCACCATCTCTCATCCCAGTCAGCCCCGTGTAAATCAGGAGCAATGCTCCCAAAAAACATTGATGTGCATCTGCCTGGGGAGATGGGACCAGTTGCTGGATCCATGGGAAGACTGGGTGTACTGGGGAGCACTCCAATCACCGCCTGCTGCTGATTAGCACAACTGCTCTCCCCTGGGATCGTTAATCTTATTGGCTTTTACTGCCTTCTCTTTCGCATTCCGTTTTGCTTTTCCTTTACCTGAGGATGCTGGCAACCTCGGCGCACTTTTAATTAAAAATAAATAAATCTGATTTTTAAGAAGGGCTGCAGGAAGCATGGAGAGAAGACTGATCATCTCTTTGTTAATTCAGACCTGGCAAGAATCAGGTGGCTAAACTCTGATATTACCTCTCCTGTGACCACCCTGAGCAGAGGGGACCAGGACATGGATACTTGCCCAAGCTTCCTGCCTACTGCCTCCCTCTCAAGGTCCCACTCTGGCTGGGGGACAGCTGGGACAATGCCTGCTGGATCCCAGCCTGTTGCTGCCTCCTCTCCCTGCCTTCTCCTTACTCAGCAGGAGCATCACCCTCCACCTCATCCATCATCCCGGATTAGCCATTAGTAAAGCCACCCATTTGCGGGGCTGCAGCTCAAATGAATTGTGTTAGTATTCCAGCTACCGCAATGAATGGCCTGACATCGAAACCATTTTGGATCGCAGGGAGAAAGCAATCAATTATTTCGCTCCCCTGCTTGCTGCCATCACCCAGGCACATGGGGCTGGAGCACACCCTGATCCCTTACTGGCATTTTGAAACCCTGGTCAAAAGAACGGCGCGTTTCATTTTGCTCCATGTATGGCAAGCGTCAAAAGGGTGTTTTATAAAGCCCCTTGGTGGGACAGGCTGTCCCCTGCCGCTGTCAGGCCCTGCCTGCCAGTCCCTGCACTCCTCCTACAGTTGGGTATAGAGCATTTTCTGGACACATGCTCATCTGCTGCAGCCCAAAATGTTCCTCCCACATGGGAAATGGCGTGAAATGGCTTCTGTCACCCAGCAGCTCCCACAAGATGCAGTGTGGCTGTCCTTGCCAAGGAGGAAAGCATCCTCTCTGCTAGATGCAGGTCACAGAAGACAACTTGTTGCAGCAGTTTCTGTTCCCAAGGCTGCACGTAAAGAGAAAGAACAGGCTGAGGCATGTTGGGGCTGCTCTCTGTTCCCTTCAGCTCATATTGAAATCAAAGAATAACAATTTTGGGGCAAACAATCCTATTTCCTGGTTTACAGCACTCATTTTCAGAAGAAGTCTCCAGCTCTTTGTGATCCTGAGCATTTTCTCCCCTCGGTGAGCTCTTCCATTCTCCCCCCATGAAAGAGAGATGCAGAGCTCATCTCATAGTTAAGTGGGACTCTCAGCTGCTCCATCCTTTGCTTGATGGCTATGTAGCCTTAATTACTTTGTATGTGCTTGGGAGACTTCTTCAGTCTCTAATGATGCAAGAAACGAAGGAAGTGTCATAACTCATTCAACAGCAAGGCAAAAGCTGTTGGATGTGATGTTCTTCTTGACACCATATCCCAGCTCAGCTGCAGTGGCAGGGCTAGAGGATGGCTTTCAAATCCTTCTGTGAACAGCATGATGGCACAGCTTTTCTCCACGCAGGTGTTGCGAAGCGGGCTGAATGCAAAATACCAGCTAAATATAAGCTTTGATTAAAAAGATAAGGGATGGTAAGTGGTTTCATTGTTTGGGAGCAAGGACCTCCAGACTGTTCACTGGAAGAGGCACAACCAGCCCCAGCAGAGCCAGTAATTAAAGGTAACTGTAGTCCAAAGCACTTACAACACTAATAAAGCAATGAATAGAGATTACGCTTCCCCTGCTGTGCCTGTAAAACCAGCTCTTCGACAGCTGGGCATCCGAGGAAGTATCCGGCTGTAATTGCACTGGAAGCGCTAATTGGGGAGGAAGAATTCTCTCCATCATTCTCACTGGACGGCGAGCCAGACTGAGAAGCATCCACAAAGGAGGAGAGGAAAAATGTAGATGCTGCCGTTAGACCAGAAATCCAGTGCTGGCAGCCTCCCCTGCAGGCTTTTTCCTCCCTAAATTCCACCCAGAAAAAGCCTTCTTTGCCCAAAGGGGTGAAAAAGGCTGACACCAGTGCCAGCTGAACACCACAGGATCTGTATGCTCTGGGAGGTTGTTCTTTGGCTATCCCAAGTGCCCAAGTCCCTGCCGATGAGCAGCAGCAGCACCCTCCAGCTGTCGCCCCTCCGTCCTTCCCCAGTCCCAGCAGCCCCAGATGGAGAGTGGTCCCCAGCCCCCTGGCCCAAAGAGAAAGCATTTCTTGAAGATGTAACCGTCACTGCACTCAGCCTTATCGGGTTTTGGAGTGGGCTGCAGTATTTAAATGATGTGAACTGAAAAGATTTAAGAGCCAGCAGGAAGCCTCTTGAGGAGAATGAAAGGAATCATCTACAGACACTGAGAGAATAAACAGCACCTGAATGGGTGAGGAAAAGAAAGCTCAGACAAGCAACAAGACACAGTTAGATGCTCTCAGCACAGGGGATGGATGCTGTGGAGCTTCACGGACCAAAGTTGTGTTGGTGGCAGTAGGAGCAAGTGGGGTGCATTCACCTGCGGTGTTAACATCCTTCAAAGATGATCTTCCATGCCATCCACACATCAAGTCTCCACACAAGTCCTAAAGTACTTGAGTAAGGAGGATTGTCCCTTGCAGCTCCTCTTCAGGACATCTGGTGGCCTTTACCGGAAAGCCAGTCAGCTTCGGCACAGGGAATAGCTTCTTCCTTGTGTGCAAGAAACACATCATTGGTTGCAGTGGGTGCAAGTGTCCCCATGCATGACAGGGCCTCTGTACCCACAGAAGTGAGGTCTCTAGACCTCTCCTGCAGAAGGTAGCAGTGTTGTCTGTGCTTCAGAGCTGGGGAAACTAAGGCACAGAACAACTCCAGGATAGATTAAAGAAAAAGTAAAACCTCAAAAGTGAGATCAAAGAGGTCTAGAGCAGCAAATGATTTGAAAGCCAGTGCAGATCCATGAAGCCTGGATAGCAGGCAGATACCTCTGTGGGCATTTAGATGAAATTGAAAATTTGAAACTGCTTTATGGGTGGGACTGGGCCTTGTAGTGTATAAGCAGCTTGAATGGAGCAGTTTGCCTAGGGGAAGTTTGCAGCCAGGGCAGGAGCTGGAGGCAGATACAGCAAATCCAAATGCACTGACCCCGAGCTTACCCCCATCCTGTGGGGCTTTGCAACCCCTTTCCCCCTATTCTCAGCCACCATTTGCCTCCCCTTATGAAAGCTGGACCCTGACACCAGCAAAACTAAGTACCTGTCCAGGAGAAGAGAGTAAGATTGATTTGACTCCAAATGCTGCCAAACGCATAAAGCCAACACACTGGGAAAAATAAGGCAGGCAATTTTATCCTACCCACTTTCAGCAACAGTGACATTAGGCGTTACTTGACACAGGAGAGGAGGCAATACTTCCAAACTGAAGGGCAATTATATAAACTGGTGTCTTTAGAGGACCTGGAAGTGGTTCAGAACATGAGTGCAGGGGAACGGCTTCTGACTTAGGATCACATTTATCGAGGGCCCAACAAGTTTCTTGACGGTTTCACCCTAGTTCAGAGACTTCCCATTTAAAGAAAACCTCAGACCAGGGTTCCAAAAGCAGCGTTGTTCCAACTCCTCTGCACCATTCAGTGTTAAAAGCTGGTGCCAAAAGCTCTTGCAAACCCCGTATTTCCAGCTAGGAGCTAAGGAAGAGCCCTGCTCACCTTGTGGAATGTGAGCTCTGGAGTCCCAGCCTAATAACGTAAATGTCAGCTGCTGAACATAACGTAAAGGTCAGCTGCTGACCCTCCAGCCGGCCTTTGTGGGCATCTCTGGCACAGCAATGCATTGCCAAGATTGTGAAATATTAAATGAGGCATTAGAGGAAAAAGAACAAAATTAGACATCTGAAGGCCGCTTTCCAATACCCTCAGGGTTTGGCTCTGGCTGCCTGTGACGTAAACAGGAATGGATTTATAGCAAACCTGTCCCAGCACGGGCGCCAGCGCTGGCAGGGAACAGGAGGTGGCTCCTGCTCCGTCCTCAAGAGTCCACATTTCACGTCTGCCAGAGGCCAGAGCACGTCCAAAAACTCCAGCCCGTGCTGGGTGTGCTTCTGCATTGCCCCTTGCTAATGCCAGGGTCCCAGTGATGCTCTGAGCCCCCCCAGTTCCCTCCCGTTTCCAACAGGAGCTGGGGCTTTCAGGGCTCAGAGTGGAGCCTGAGGGAGAGGAGGGTGATGGATGAAGGCTCCCCAGTGCCAGGCTATTGCTTTCCCCATAAGTCCGTTCCATTTTGGCACAGGAATGACCAGCAAGTTGCAGCAGGAGGCTGGTGTAGGTGTTTGTGAAAAGCCCCAGTGAGTGCCTTGGTACTGAAGGAGCTTTGCAAGATTGAGCTTCACAGACCTGATCTGCCAGAAATGAAATACAGAGGCTCTGCCAGAATGGCAGAGACATCCTGGAGAGCAGGCAGGAAAACAGAGCAGGTACAGAGGGGAGAGATGCTGAGATACTGCAGGCATGGAAATCCAATTCCTTGTTAAATTGGAAAAAGGCAGGGCTTTGAAGATAATACTGATAGGGTAACATCACTCAGAGATGAGGCTGCAGGTTGGAGATGCAGAAAGGCACTCATGTGTGTATACACGGGCACGTAGAGAAAGATGATTGAGGGAGCCCATAAGTGTAATACTGAAGAATATGGAAATTAACACAGAAAACAGCCTGGAAAATTCAAATAACCAGTGCCACCCAATCAGGTGAATACATCTTGAGCAGCACACTGCCGAGTGCTCTGTGGCTACACAAAAGAGATGGCTGCTCCCCTTGTCTTAAGCACCACATTAGGATCAGCTTCCAAGGCTTTTTAGGAGCTATTTCTGCAATTCTATGTGCTTATTCTGCAGGAAGTTCAGCTCTCACCCTTCTCATCCCTTCCTCCTGGCATAACCTCTCCATTTGTTTGAGGTGAAAGACAGAGGCCTGGATCACACAGCCACCAGGAGGGCAGGTTTCCTGGCCTCAGACCTTCAGCCAGCCTAGAGGCAGGTCTCCAAATCCTATCTTGGGAGGTGAGGGAGCTGTTGCTCCTCCATGGACCTCCGCCACCAGTCCCATTCATAACAACCTCTCTGCCATGTGAAGCTGCCTCCCCTGGCACTGCAGCCTCAGGGGCCACTATGGCTGCTCAGCCCCAGCTTTGTGTCAGGGCCAGCTTCATCCGCAGCCTCCTGGGGCCAGGGAAGTCCTGTCCTGAAGGCACATCCATGCCTACAGCTGAGCATCCCAGCCTCAAAGGGCTTGAGCCTCACCAGGAGAGTCTGGTGGAGTCAGTGCTCACCAAAGCTGGGTAAGATCTGGTATGTTGTGAAGGAAACCACCTCTCCTTCAGAAGGGGAGAAAGGGGTGTTTGCAAAGTGGGACTAAGAAGTGACAACCACGAGCAGTCTTGCCAGGATAGAAGAGCCAACATCTCTATTCTGTTAATGAGGAACACAGCAGATGAAGACCATATTTGCAAGAAATATTTAAGCACAAGTATTTTACCACTCAATTCACTACTCAAGGGAGGCAGGAAAGCAGCTTCCAGTACTGCATGCATACAGCTTGGACATTTCAAGGGACATTAAAGGCATACAGGTCCATGTCTTCCTAATCCTCACTCTTTTCATCCCACTTCTCCTAGCAGTGAATTGGGAACAAACCCCAGACAGCTTTTCTTTGCCCAGGTGAATTTACCACAAGAGCTGGTGAGCTTTACTCTGCAGCCCTGCCTCAGCTCTCAGATGCCCTGTGAACCCTTAGTAACTGTCTCACTGACTACAGGTAGTTTTAACTACAGATTTATGTTGTGCAACCAGTCCCTCTGGTTTCTGCCAGGTATCTCCTAGGATGGATTCCTTCATGCACAAAACAAGTGTTTTTGACACTAGCTCTCCCACTAAATTATTTCTGCACATATAGTCACTGTCCTCTGCTTGCAAGTAACTTTTGTGACTGGAAGCTCATTGAGTAGAGGAAAGAAGGTCCCTGCAGCCTCAACACCTGTCCCTGAACTTGAGAGCACTGTTTTTGAACAGTGCCAGACCTCTCCCAGCCTAATTGAGGCTGCCCAAGTGAGTAAAACCAGTCCTTCCATGCATGTCCAGATGCTGTATTGTGCCACCAGCCCAGAGAGAAAGCAAGCAACTTCGGCTGCACTGACAGGATTCCTAATGGAATAATTACACTCAAATAATTCAATTAACATTGAATTGAGTAATTGCATTTAGTGCATTGCTGTAATTGAGCAATATTTGTATTGTCCCACCAATGAGGATAGGCTCAGTTGCCTTTCAACAGACAGAAGGAGACAGATGGCGCTAATGAAGGGCAGAAGATAAATGCGAGGTCACTGGATTAAGTGCTCTTCCTTTTTTTCTTTTAGCTAGAGAAGAAAGTTAAGCCATTGTGATCCTGTTGCCTCTAAAAGCCCAAGTAACAGAAATAGAAGACACTCTGCAGGAGTCTGCTTTACCATTCATTACTTTCTATTGAAAGCTCACAGCCTGCTTGGCATGGCACCAATGAGAGGGCAGCCATGGTCCCTGCCCAGCTACGCTGTGTCTTAATCAAACTCCGCTTCTGAGTTTAGATATCAGCAGCAAACGGGAGCTGAGAGTCTGGGAGGAATTTCTGCTTCCTGTAGCAACCTGAATGAGCCTGCAGCAACTGTCAGGCCAGAACTCAGGAGACCAGATCTCAGCGAGATAAAACAGAGAGAGAAAAATAAAACAAAGTTTTAGGATGCCTCACTTGTGCTAGGTGTAGCTGCATCTTGAGAGTCTGCAGGACTGAGACCAGATGCTCTGAGTCAATGAGGATGGCAGCTAAATTACCACCCATGCCACTCACACTTGCATTGCAGCCCAGTTCTGAGGAAGAGGCTCCAAACTGGCCATGCCACTCTCTGTCAAGCTTGACTCAAGCAAATCCACTAGCTTTTCTCAAAAATAAAACCAAACCCAAAACAGTGGTATTGCAGTGTATGTAGAAGCCAGTATCTCCTGTTTGGCTGTTAATACAGGGGCTTCAGGTGCTGGGTGTTTGTCTTTCCCTTGAGGCTCAAGCTGATGATGAGCATTGGGAGCACAGGCAGTTGGGTTTTCAAGGATTAGCCTCCAATAGAACAGGAACTGCAGCTCACAGCTTCCTTATCTGTATTTGGAGATAGAGGTGCTTCCCAAGAACCTAGCTTTCATCATGTAGCCTAAGGTGCTGGGAATGGAAAGGCTAACAGCATGGTTAACCCCTTCACATTTGTGAAGTCCCTACAGGTATCACGCACATCACTTTCAGGTGCTCTGATCTGAGTTCTTCACACCTCTGTCACAGTACCACAAATCTGCTTCTCTTTCAGGAGTTTTGTTTCCCCACTCCTAGAATGCTCCAAGTAATTTAAATTTGCTTGGCAGATTTAAATTACTATTTTTTTCTTTTAAAGAAAGAGACAGCTGATACTATTGTGCTGTTTACAGCTCCTCTCACTCTCAGCTTGGCAGTTAATTACTGTGAAACCTCTACACCTCTATCAGTGTTAGCTGGAATGATGGTTTTCATTTTGTTTTGTGGTTTTGTTATTGGGTTTGGGTTTTGTTTTTTCACCCTGTATATTAACAAGCAACTAGGTGGAAAATAAACTTACTGACGCTCCCACTGTTGGAGAAATCAGCCTGCAGATGAAAGCTCTGTCAGGCATCTGAATCCATGTGGATGACAGGCACATCCTGCTCTGTAAGATCCATATTAGGATCTCCTATGTCCATGGCAAGACAAATCCATAGAAACCAGGCTTTAACTCAGCTCATTGCTCTCATTTGAGTCTAGTTGTCCACAATCGCAAAGTTGACTTAGTTTAACTGTCCTTGAAATACATTTTGAAGGTCTTTTCCCAGGCACCCACAGGCAAAGGAGCAGGGTTTGGGGGCTGCCTGCATCTCAGTCCCCTTGCTGCCACTTGGGTTTGCAGAAAGCCAGAAGCAGGTCTGCTCCTTTGGGCACTGAATGTCTTCTGCAGACCTGTGACAGAGTAAGCCACAGAACTGAGTTCTGGCTCCTTTTCCTTCAGGGCACTCAGCAATGCAAGTATGAGGGCACAAACACATCCTTGTGACTGCAAAGCCACATGATGGTGACGAGTCAGGATCTGACTCATAGCCCAGGAGATGCTGTAATTTACCACCACTGGCCTGCTCTGTCCACCCAAGCACCGAGGCAGGGCTTTAGCATTCACGTCCATATTTACTGTAGGATCCAATTTTCCAACCACAAAAGCAATCCCAAACCTAGGGGGAGTTATCCTTGCTTACTGTAGCAAGGATAACTTGTCTTCCAATTAAGATCTTGCAACACAAATTCATTCCCAGCTCTCTCAGGGAAACATTACCGGTGTTTCTTCAGTTGCACTTGGGCTTTGTGTGCTTTGGTTTTATCAGGTGTTTGAGTAAGAACAATGAGCATTAGAGTGCTCCAGAAAACCCAGTGTGCAACTCCGATAAGCCCAGACACACGCACAGCAGCAACACCACAGGAGCAACCCCAGCAGCTCTCTGCACACTCCCTTTGAAAGCGGGGACTGTATCGACAACAAAAGCAGCAAAACCCCTGCAGTGGCACTGTTTTAAGCTGGGGCAAGTCACCTCAGCTGACTGACACTTCCAGTAACATTGGAAAAATCTCTGCAGGTTTGATGAAGCCCACCCCAAACTTCAGGGGTAGCAAAGTCTCATTGCCTCAGGAAGGTCCCAAGCAGATTCTCATCAAGAATCTCCACTGCACAGAAGAAAGCGATGCCTGCATGCACAGCAGGAGCAGTCTGGGAGAGATGGAGCAGTGTGGCTCTCTCTGGTGGCGTGATGCAGCACATCAGCTTTCATTGAAGGAGAAGCTGCCGCCCAGCAGCACTTGGATGCTCTGCCACCTTCAAGGCAGGGAACTCGCTTTCTGAAGATGTGTTGAATATGGCACACCCTCTTACCCCTCCTGTCCTTTGCAGTGATAGCTCCTCTCTCTGTGCGCACAAATCTGGAATTAAGTTTCTCCACCTCCTAGCACTACACAAGCTGATCACGCAGGTTGTATCAAGGCTCACATGCAGGGGACAACTCTCTCTCTGCCGTAGGTTCCAGTGTTGTACCCTGTTAAAGGTTGGCAGCACAGCCTTTCTTCCCCTCCAGTTTGGCAGACAGCATTCATTTTATAAAGAATGAAACACCACGGCAGGTCTGTTGGTCTGTGGGGGCTGAAGGACATGATATACAGGAGGCCTATGGGTTAACTTGCTTTCAATAGATATTCTCTGTACAGAGACCTGAAGTCCCACCAGCTCAAGTGTCCACAGCACATAGTCACCACAGCCTTCTCCATTAATCTCTTGGCAGCATCTGTCAGAGGGAGGACATGACCCTCACCACTTCTATGCCTGTAGGTACAATGTACAACAAGTAACTGGCCAGCAGAGTCCTGCATTAGAGTGTCTCCAGCAGAAAAATGCTGACACAGCACAGTTAAAGAGCACTGCCAAGGCTGTAGCAACCAGCAGGAGAGTGAGCGTAGGTACAGGGCTTTAAACTGCCACCCTCTGCCCCAGAGACCTGCATGCCCCTCAGTTGAGGAGCAAGGCCAGACTCCACCAGGACTCCTCCAAATCAAGCACTGAGTGGAAAGAGCTGCTCAACAGATGGCTTCTCGCAGTCCAACACCACATCCCGCTCAGCAGGTCACCCCACAGGCACTCCAGTTTCACTCCCATGCAGATCACTGCCACCTTCCTTCAAGTGGTTCTGAACTTGCCATCGCAGGCTAATGCCTGAAACACGAGTCAGCCCTATCTCCACTTCAGTCTTATCCCCTCCAGTGAGTACCAAAACATTAGTATGCTTCCAGGTGACAAATTATTACATAAAAACACCCACTACCCAGATGGTCTTTTTTTCCCCTCTTGGTAGGGCATATAAGCAAGTATTATACAGCATATGTCTTCATACCAGGAAATAATATAATAAACTCACATGTAAGTGGTATTTAAGCAGGTCCGTGATGCTCCCAGGGAGAACAATACCAACCGAAATAAATCTAGCTTGGTAAATGCTGCCCAGGAAAACAGCACCGATCATCCTTACGCTGCACTGCACAGCCTTCATTAACTTACAAATGGATTCCTAAAAACTTTCTTCAGATGTTATTATTCCAGCCTCCAAGGACATAAACAATTCTCTTGATTTAAGGAAATAGGCTGAGATGCTGCTTGACTGTGGCTTGAGGAGGGGCAACAGCATTGGAAAAGATGTTTTATTCAAGAAAAAAAAATACTTCCAAATAGAAGCAGAGGTTCAATTTAAATAAGGCCACAGAGCATAAGCTGGGGAATTCACAGTTAAAAAGAACAACAGAAATCGGGTTTTGTATTATTTCAGCTACTCTCTTCATTCAGGACCCACATCATAGCAAACAGTTGATCACCTTAATCTGTCTCATATGAGCACTGGTTCAGGATAACTTTGAGGGGTAACTGTTTTTAGATGATGAAACCCTTCTCTTCATCCAAAGGAAGCCCTGCCCCTGGTCTGAAGGTAGCACCTTGCCACAGAATAAGAGCAACTCTAATTCCCTCATTTACTTATTTACCCCTTGCTCTTAAAGCAAAGACTTGCATGGTTTATGTGGGTTTTTTTGTATGTTTTTAAATAAACAAGGTCTGCTCTAAATAGGAAAATGGATAGAGGCAAGAAAGCATATGCATGTGGGGCTAAAACTAGATGTGACATGCACTGTTCCAAGCCAGGACACAGCAATCTGTCACCCAGACGCTTCAGACACCGACTCTGCTCACCAGAAGCAGGTGCAGCAAAGACAATGCAGCAAACCATGCCACTGCAAGCCTTTGACAGGGTTCATGAGCTGCAGCCACATTTCCCACTTCTCCCACACCAATTTCCCTTTTATCTGCTGTTGATAAAAGCGATTGCCACACAGCACCTTGGGCTGACTCCTGGAGCGAGATAGGGTTCCCAACTCAATAGATCTACATGACCTTGGTACTCCAGACCTCCTGGAGGCTTCATAGCTATTCCAGCCACAGTCCCCTTCCCACAGCTTCTTTTAGCACAGGATTTCCAGCACCAGTGACATTCTAACAAAATTATCTGTCCTGAGCTCAGGGTGATCAGCCCAAGCTCTGGCCTTTCCCTTCAGCATAGTTGTTTTAAAGAAAACTTGAACATTTCTTTCTTTCCCCAGTTGTGCTTATGCCCAGTGCATATCACTCCCCCACTTTCACTGTCTCGTTCCATCACCACAGACACCATTTATCCTGTCCCTCACCGCCTTACAACACAGCTCCAGTCCTACAAGACCCTTCACTCCCTCTATGTCCCCAGCCCTGGATTCCTGTATAGCTCTGCCTGCACCCTCCAGCCCTGCCAGTGCTCTCAATAGCAAAGTTCAGAGCCTGGTGCAGCTCTCCACCATACACATCAGCAAGGATCTGCAATACCTTCACCCACATCAGTCCCTGGCAGCTCCACAGACACACCACCATCCAGGTCTAGCAGCAAGTTACCAAAGGCAAATCGTGATGCAAGTTGTACTTGAGGCCAGGGTAGCATTTTCAGGTTTTTCCTGTGACCTCCTGTAGCTCCTCTGAACACCTCAGGTTTCCCTCAAAGCTTGTTACAGCTCTTATGGTTGCTGCTGACCAAGAGCCACACATCCAGCTAAGTCATGCTAACACTCTGGCCTTCATACAGTGCCTGTGACCCAGAGCAAAACCAGAAACATTTCTTAACTCACCGGAGCGTCCCACATCCAGCCATTGGCCAATTGCCTCTGGAACCTCCCAGGCACAGCACAGATGGTCCAAAAGTCAAGAAAAATCATGTGTCTTCCAGGTACCTTACTGTTTCTTGTATAGTAGTCATACAATTTTCCCTCCTTTCTGCCATAGGAACACTACAAAGGCAACACATACAATCCCTACTAACTCCTCTGCTCACTCAACTTCCCCCAGTGCTGCTCTGCAATCATTTCACTCTTCCTGGGTGGAGTTCTCTGGCTCCCAGGTGGCTGGGATCAGGTGTGACAAAGTAGAGCTGACTATCCCAGGTGAAGTCAACCCCTCCTTCACCTCTATGTACTTTCCAGCTTGTTACAGTGTCACCCCAGGCTCTGCTTCAGGGATATGGCTACAGGAATCTGAGTCCTCCATGAGAAAAAAGTTACTTGTCAGGAGATCCCATCACCTGGGTCCTCAGCCAGAGAAAACCATAGGGGTGGTAAACTCTCATGACTTGCACACGTGTGAGACATGGATCCCACCCAAAACTCACAGCATCATAAAAGCTCAGGTGTTGATGCTTACATCTGCTACAGCTCCTAGTCTGCTGCTGTCTGGCAAATGTCTGGCTTGCCTACGTTATCTTATGAGTTAACAAAATCAGCTGTGTCCATCTCCATTCCCATTCTCTTCCTTTTTATTCAGCTTTCCAACAGGAAAAGAATTTTCCAGAAGAGGTCTATGGCTCTTTTCTTCTCTGCCGAGCAGTTGCAGGAGATAGGCTGCCAAATACAACCTATGCCTTGGCAGTCTTTGCTGGGTTGTGATACCACCAAGTTAAAATGGTGTGGATTAAAAAAAAAAATGCTGATCAGCATCAGAAAGGAGCTGCCAGGCTGCTGGGATCCACAAAGAAGGCTCACAATTAAAGAGAGATGGTCTCTAAGGGTTGTAGGTGGACAGTATCTGCTACATGCTGACAACTTCCTGTGATCTCTTCAGAAATGAATGTGTGAAGACAGAGAAAGACATAAAAAGGAGACCTTGAGAAGAGTAAACCCAACGTGGCCAAAGATTTCAATGGACTGAGAGAAATACTCCAAAACCAAAGGCACTCCTGTGTTGTCTGTGTCATTGTTGCACTAGACTGGATCTCAAAAACTTCTTTAAATGCTAATCTGGGACACAGAGAGACACATCAGGAAGCAGAGAGAAACTTTTCAGGCCTTGGGAAAAGCTTAAATTCTGAATTATTCTGACTTTTTCTGAATTGGATCATTCCTTCATAACGAGCCATTTGTACCGAGGACCTGTGGGACTGGCTACTCCAGCAGTAGTGCCTGTGCCAAGAGGCCTCTTCTCAGTTCTGTCAATGCTCCTCACACAGCTCCGCCTTGACCTGTACCATCTACAGCTTTTGTGATGTGGACCTTAAATATACATACATACATACATATATCACTGCCTTAATGCAATCCAGGTTCTGCCTGTGGTGCTCCTGCTTGTGTCCTCTTCCCATACACACAGATGAATGCCTAGCAAAGAAGAACAAAGTGCTTCACCTGGCATTAGGCTGAGGGCAGATGAATCACACACTTCCAACGCTTGGCACAGTCAGCGAGGGTCAGATATGTCAGCTGCAACCTGTGAGGAGACTCTGGTGAGAAATGTCCTTACGTGAGAATGACCAAGGGAAGTAAGATAAAGCACTTAGGAATGGGGAGAAGAGATCAGAGTCCCCTGAAATGAGCAGAAGGGAAAAGGAAAAACGGGGACTGGCTGTTCTGCATCACAACATGAAAGTAAATTCTACCTGAAGGAGAAGGCAAAGAGAGATGCAAAGAGAGAAATGTTGTCCCATTTGTGAAGTTTATAGGAAAGAAATAACCCAACTCCCAGTGAATTCCAGGCACCTTTCCCTGGAGCCAAGACCATAGGCAAACAAGAGTGACTGCCTGTCCACAGTGGCAGCTCTTGTAGGGCACCTTAGAGAAGAAGGATGAATCCATGAATGGCTGCAGAGAAGAAGGTCAAGGCCTGACAACACCAGCAGCTTCAAAGGCACCCACTCCAGCATGAGGAGGTGCACGAGCAGTGGATATGTGAGTGCACAGTGAGCCTGCTGGACATATTCGAGGCACCGCCTGGACGGTTTGGCATTGGTGTGTCCATCAGTCTGTTTTGCTGTATATCCAGTAGCCTGTGCTGTCAAACATCTAGAGTAGATATTGCTAAAAGCAGTTGCCTGCTACCTGAATGAGAAAATTTGGGATCCCTTAGGGACAGATGTTACACAAAGGAAGCTCTCAGGGAAGTATTTACTCTCCTTCCGGTGTCAGCCTGCGAGGGATGCTGCAGAGCTCGGTTTTGCCCACAGGAGCCCAGTCTCCTGCACTGAGCATCAGGGCCTGAGGTTAGATGAGAAAGACAGAAGCAATACCAGTCTCATTTCCTTACACACTCTGTAGGCTGTAGAGGAGAGATCTTTCTGTACACATAGATAGAGCTTAGTTATTTTAGATAAACTTTATCTGGAGGGAAGCGATACTGATAAAGCAGTGTTGCACACAATGAAAGAAGTACACAGAAATTTTGGATACAAACTTTAAACTGACGAGCAGGAAAATGAAGTAGTCTTCCTTTTAAAACAAATACAAGGGGCATGTGATGATATCAACAGCAGACCTGGAGGAAGACGGGAATGAGAGCAGCCCAGAAGCTAGACTGCAGGTTTAAGGGAACAATCTAGACTGAAGTTCTTGCTCCGTCTCAGGCATTTATATGGAGCAACTCCCCTCGGTTTTCTCTTTCTCAGGCTGTACTATGAGGAAAGTATCTGCCTCAGAAGGTCAGTGCATGGACAAAGCAGAATATGAAGGGAGGTGAAACACACAGAGCAAGCTGAGCTGTGTGCTTTAGTACAACATCATAGTACTGCCAGAAGGCAGGAACAAGTCAAAATGGGAATGGTGGCTCTGCCACCACAACTGGAGGACAGAATGCATGAAGGCAGCAAGATGACAACACGCCGTTTATTGGGATACTACTGTAAACAGCCTCTATCTCAATTCCACAGCTACAGTACCCTCTACTTAACTGCAATACATTTAATCAAGATGTTTCTTAGGGAACCAAATAAAGCTTGATGATGTTTAATAGCTGGGGCTTAATGGCTGGGTTGTTTAACTGGGCTCATAATTTTGATTAATTAAGATGCCTGCAGGTGTTGGAGTGGTACTTAGACAACAACTTTGATATTCAGAGGCAAAGGGGGTTTTGCATCCCCTTCAAAAGGATTTCTGCCACTGCTAGTTCAGCAAGGCAAAACTGCCTGCAAGCACTCGCAAAAGAAGTTAACTCTTGTAGCTGGCAGTAGCCCCCAGATTTCTGGGAATCTTGGCAGCCTGGATGTCTTTTTGAACAGTTTCCTCTTGGAAAGATCCATGGAAAAAGAAAACCAACAACCTTTTGCCTAGGGCAGCTTCTGTCTCCTTGATAGGAAGAAAGAAAGAATGTGGGTGGATCTCCCGGTGGTGATGGTGCATTCAGGCAACGGACGGATCAGAACACCAAACTGCCCACCACCAGACCAATGTTGGTGAAAACAGCAGTAGAGCTCATCTTTTTGAGCAGTGGAAAATACAGAACCTGGCTTCCTACAAGTTTGTTCCCTGTGTCCGTACACTCTAACACTGTGATTTCAGCTTCCTCCTGCCAGCATATCCCCCTGTCCCTGCAATACCTTTCCTACCCTGCTGTGTCACCCGCTTGCCAGCTTCCCCTCCTGGAGTGGTATGGATGAGCTGCTGTAGCCCAGAGTATGGGTGGACAAAGTGACTGGCCAGTAGGTACAAATCACATTAGATCTTCCCCCTCAGGCAGTACTAATTTGGATTTCCTTTCTGTACTCAGGAGCCAACTGTCTTATAAAACATTCTTACCTCAAATTTTTGTCTCTTGAATGCAGATAAAATGCCCCTAGGTTAGAAAATATTTGGCAAGAAAATAGGACATGGATACCAGTGTGGCATATGCTCATTTCCATAGGAAACTAAAACACTGGAGAGATGCACAATAAGCCAAATCCATCGTTGTTTTCAGCATCAAACATTGACATTAAATTAAGCAGAACTTGATGATTTAAGGCTTAGTAAGTTACTACTGCCAACTATAAAGGCAGCATTACCTTGAGGATAGGGCTCAGAAGAGCAGAGCTATACTCTGCTTTGCCATGGATTTACTGAATGAATTTGGGCAAATGATATCTTCATTTATGTATAAATACAGGTCAATCTTCCACTTCTCTTGTAATCTGCATAAGAAATGCAAAAATGAAGCAGCATATTGTCTAGAGACCACAAAGGCAACCTTCTTCCAAGAAACAGCCTTACTGTAACTTCTTGGCAACCACAGGCAACTGAGTCAGGAGGAATGATGTCAGCCTTTTCATACATCTGCATTGCTCTTCCCCACCACAGCTTTGTAGAGTAGGCATAAGAGACATTCAAATGCAATTTACAGAAACATAAGAGAATATAAATTGGAGTAGCCCCTTAGTGTTATAAGCATATTTCATAGCTCGCAATGAATACTGAGGTATCTGTTTTCCAGTGCATTAACACTAAAGCAGAGGTTGGGTAGTATGTTTCTGACCAAAGCAATGGGTCCACTTTTAAGGGAAGTGGTTGAAATGCCTAGATATCAACTTGATTTGTCATAGAGTTATAATGCAGTATATTATAAACAGTCTGTGAATTATGAAACTTCCTGACAAAACAAAAAAATAGACCTGGAAACTCACTGTCAGTGTCTTCAATCCACTGCGGAGAATTCGACTTCTCATTACAGCCTGCCACAAATTTAGCTTCAAGGGTGCTGTCTGCAACCTAGCTGCTGGTCAGTGATTTTTCTCTACTTCTATACCAGAAGAATGTGAGACCCAAGACATTTTGTTTTTAAAGTGCTTGTAAGCTTTGGTTAAGTGTATCTAAAGTTCATCAACACGCAAGGCCCTGCTTGTCCTCTCCACTTTGATCATTGACCAAATAGTTTTGTTTCCTGCATGATTAACAATGTTAAATAAATCTATTTGCCCAGCAACCAGTAAGAGGAACATCTTGGTTACCCATCTCTGTAGCCCTAGGTTGGACCTGAAGGCCAAATAAAAGTTTTTGCTGCATTTCAGCAAGGAAAAATTTTGCATGATGCTTTGTTATGCAAAGTTCCTCTTATCTTACCTTTAGGAAGCCTCTTGGGACATAATGTAGAGACGGTAGAGTGAAAGGTGACTGGAACTGTTCATTAGAACACATTCTTTAATTAATCAAGATCAGAAATACAGCTAGAGGGACAGCAGGTGAATAGATGACACCGAACCATACATTGACGAAAACTGTTCAAAAGAGCTGAGCTGTTCAACAATCCAACTACATTTGGTTACCTTGTTCTGCCAGTGTAAAGAAGCCTCAGATGTGGTATAGATCCCTGAAGGGCTTTGATCTTTTCATCAAGAAGTAGCTGAGAGGAGATCCTGAACTAGTCCCCGTATTGGAGGCCAAACAAGAGTATTACCACTTGCAAGTCTTGCAACAGTAACTAAGCATCAGACTCATTGGCCAGAACCTCACTGTGCTACTTATTAGCCATAACCACAAAAAGACTTTTTCTGACTTACAGAATTGTAATATCCTATTTTCTGATTCACAGAGCCTGTATCAGGCTGAAGGAAGCAGAACATGAACCAGAGCAATGCAAAGGCTGAACAGCCTCAGCTCATAGAACCTATGGGTGCTATGAGGGTTCCTCCTGACTCATTCACTTTCTCCAGGAATATTCCCCCTGGACTGGTCAAGGGAAACAATCTGCTATTTCATCACCAGTTACCTTTCAAGAAAACTTCAAACTAGGAGATCACTTTTTTCAAAGTTTGTCTATCCATCAGGAAAAATTTATGAAATCAAACTTCCTTAATACCCTCAAGGTGACTTCCAAGGTTTCCTCTTCAGAGAGAAAACGAGCTTTACCATTCTTGCTGTCTACACGGTAGGGGAGATGCAGTAGCAGCTTCCTGTAAGACAGAACACAGTGAATTTCAATGTCTCAGACTGGGTGAGCAATTGAGATGGCACTGCAAGTTAGTCTCGCAATTTGCCAATCTTTTTACCAAGGAATCTTCTTTCAGTAGATCTTGTTCTCATCACAGGTTGTGGGGTTCCTGTGGTGCACAGCTACACAGGCCCTGAAATGTTTCCAACACTATTCCTTTCTTTTGACTGTGGCTATGACAACAGTTTCCAATGATGGACTGTGGGCTCTCTCCACTGTTCTTGCCTTTGCACAGTGATGCATTTTAAATGCAGAGGAAGGAGGAGCTGCACTGATAATGCCCTCTCAGTGGTAAAAATCTGAATAATCCCTAAAGTCTGAATGTGTCTTCAGGAATTTGTCCTCTAGTAAAAAGAAATAAGTGGTGCAGCCTGAGTAGAAATTCTAGTCAGTCCAGTTTCACAAAGGATATGTCTACACTGCAAAGCACAGTTCAGGTATGAGGATGGAGTTACAGTTACGAAGTTGCTGAGGTGCTAACCTACACTGAAGATTAATTCAATGATCCTCTACCTATGGCTTAGACACATAATACACAAAGAAAAGCTGGATCTTGGACTCAGGAACTATTTCAGAGTCTCTCGCTATGTTAGATACACAGCTTTTCCTGGAATAGCTGAAAAGCCTTCTGGTTTACCTCCTCACAAGGCAGTCTCAGTCTGGATCCATTCAACTCTTATTGAAAACAGTTCAGACTTACTTACTCATGCAGAGTCTGGACACCCAGGCTTATATATTAACAATATGAATGATGGGTCAGTCTTGGGCCTCCACTTTATTGACAGCATGAACAGTAGCAAGGAGACTTCAGAATCAAGAGATCTGCCCAGCCAAACTGTATAAAGCCCAACAAGACAACACTGCAGCATAGATGGCGGTTACTTTAAATTGGGGTTTAAGTCATGCTGATTCTTTTTCAGACCTTTTCAGCTGTCTTGTAGGAGCTATGGCTGAAAGAGGTACAGTCAAAACACCTTTGCACCACACCTACTGAAGATAGACATTTGCTATAATTTGGAGAAATCCTTAAAATTCTAAGCTTGGCTTAAAATCAGCCCCAGGACTACAGAATTGGAAAAAATTCCCTTGAGCCCTCCTACACATCCGTGACAGGAAAGTGTTCTGTAGTATGTAGAACTTGAAATCTTGTGGTTTCTTTCATATCGAGAAGACTTGCACTTATATTTGTGAAAGCAGCACTGGCTCAGGCTGTACTCAGGCAACCATTAGATTTACAGCAAACTTTTTATTTGCTAGGCTTGTGACTAGACACACCTGGATACTAAGATAACAGCAGATCTGAGTCACCAAAAAGAATTGCAAAAGAAAAGGGATGCTGAGGTTTTCCTACCTCTGCAGTACTGCACTAAGCTACCTCTTTTACTGCCTATAGGTTCTGCAGGTCATTAGCTGAACGATTCTTCCTCCTGATTTTCCAGTTTCAGAGACAGCATTTCCAAACATTTTGCCACTCCTGTTGCACCTTTGAGTTAAATTCAAGCAGCGGGTAACAAACTCAGTTTGGTTTTATCTGTAAGAAGGGTGGCTTTTCTATAGTTAGTCCACTAGAGGCAGAATTATTTTGGCCTTAATCCATGGCCTGCACCTTGAATTTATTTGCAGGAAGCTGTTCACATATGGATCTTCCCACATCCCATTCAATGTAGCAAGCCATCCCAGAAAGGTTTAAGCTTTCTTATGAAAGCACTCTATTGTGAAGGACTTAAAGCAAAACACATGTGAATTATCTGGAAATCTCAGGGAGGGCAATTGCACAATGAGAGAAATAGGGAGGAAGTCTGAGAGTATATATATGTCAGTTGATTATCTTTGTAGGTTTGAAATAACTCTATTAAAAAAATAAAGAACTCAAAAGGAAATCTCTTTAACGAAACCCTGTAACATTTCCATCTCTGCATCCATGCCTGCATATGCTCACAATTTGGCTTTCAACTTCTGAAAATGTGTCTGCACATTTTTGGCCATCTTCAGTTATATATTTGTACAAATTTGTATTTGGAAAGCACGCTCACAAGAAGTCCTTCAAGACCACGGGCAGTTTTTTATGCCATTTTTGGCCCTTGAAGCCTTGCTGTTTAAGTAGCTCAAATCTGTCTCAGAGCGCAGTATTGCAGAATCAAAGCTAGCACACTATACACCTACAGCTGGACTATGGTTGCTTTTATCTATATCTATTTCTCATGTGCAATTAATAATCTGATCTTCTTCTTTAGCTTTGCTTTCCACACAGCATTCAGTTGAAGGCTTGGTTAAACCTCCTTTCAAACCAGATATTAACTGTACATCCATCAATTGTGTTTCACTTACTTTTTGGGAGTTCTAAGGTCAAGAACCTCGTCCTGGATATCTACTGTGATTTCTGAGTACTTTGTCTCTGGAAGCTTGATTTTAATCTGAAATGATGGGCAGAGGTAAAGTTGTGATTAGAGACATAGCTCTGCAAGCCATAAAAGATCTCATCTTCATCAATATTTGCTAGTGTCAAAGAGCAACATTCTGAGTCGGTAATTTGTATTGGAGAAAATACGACAGTGATAATAATTGCTTTCAATAGCTTAGTGATGTGTGTTGATATCCTGTTTTCTTCAAAAACCTAAGCTGATAATGTTCTTGGCAAGTATTTTACATCCGGCAAACCCCTTTGCTTTGTGTATTTCAAGGACAGCTTGCTTCTACTAGAAAAAATGCACAGCAGTTCTACCTGTCCTGAAGTTCAGAGGGCAAGGAGGTCTTTGATCATATAATAATGGGACAGGATCTGATACCTGTAACTTTAAAGACTGTCAGTCTTGTAGCATTCTGCTAACTCTCATACCTTGTAATAAATCCAGGCAGATGAAAACCATCTCCTTCCCGGCCCCTCTCCTCTCCAAAATTGTGTCCAAGATGAAACTTCATCTTAGAGCTACTTTTTTATTTGCCTCAAGTCTGTATGCACAGATTTTCTTGAGTACACTAGGTCCTTGAGGAGATATATGAGTTCCTCAGGTTAGCAAGTGTAAATATTATCCACAAATGCATGAAGAACTACAAGAAAATCCTACAGGAGGCCAAAGGCAGCAATAGAGCTTGGTGTTTACATTCTGTCCCTCAAGAAGGCTGCAAGATTGAAAAAGGCAGAGAAAGAGCACAAAGGAGGGATGGGAGATGCAGGTTCAGCTCACCACTATATCTTCACAGCAGGCTGTAGAGGGGTCTTTCCTGCTCATCCCAAAGAAGACGTCCTCTGTTCCCACACACTGTTTGAATAAAATCTGATACCTGAGAAAGAGAAGCAGTTGCCTAATAATACTGGAGAAGGGGCAGGAGAGCAAAGGAGACTGTATTTCTCAGAGGACTGTAAATATTCTCATTGCATGCTCTCTCTTCCTCTCCTTTTCAGTTTCAAGGCTTCAACTCATCTGCACCAGGTTTCTGTTCAGACTCATGACTGAGTTAGCTAGAATACAGGTCAAGATCATTCATTCCACCTTCCAAGTCACTCACTTTGCTGCCTCTGCTTCACTAAGCAGCTTTTGAAGGATCAGGAAATGCATCACAAGTGAATATGATACTTATCAACCAGTCAAACACCACAAACTCTTGGGAAATGGATTTGAAAAGGAGGCTGTTGCTATTACACGTGTTCTGTTCTATTAGCGCCACCTGAGCATTACACTCTCTTGCCAAATTTTAATTCTTTTGCATTCAGCCAACACTTATTTTCTACCCCTGCACATCTACAAAATGTAGAATCACGTATTTCTTTGCTCTTGATACTTAATGAATGAGGAAATACAAACTAAATTTGTATTTAGAACATACATTACCCCTACTAAATTGAGCAGAATAAGTGGAGTGAGTCACTTCTCGAAGCTGTTGAAAAGAATGTATAGAAAGCCTTTTTCACATCTTTAGTGTTCATACACATGTATAGTAATTCCTAAGTCAATGAGAAATCTGTGTAATAGCTGTGGATGCACCTCTCTAGCCATCTGTTTTCCTTTTGGGCAATTTTCCTTGATTCAATTTGATGAAGTGTTACAAAGACTTATGCTTTCTTTTCATCTGTGAAACATAGGTCATAATTGCTTTGAGGCCAGAGAAGCACTGTATTTTATCCAGCAGGGAGGGGAAGGGCCAAAAAATGGCATGAGAGAAGCTTCTGTTGTGCCCACAGTGCAAAGAAAGTGTGTTCTACTCACAGGTGATGGTTTCAAGAACAACTGTACAACAGTATGTGAGGCTACAGGTGAATGCCAAAAAATGCTCTAAGTTCATGTGGGTCTCAATCTCTTGTTTAGATCAGGAAACTGAACACCTAATGATTTAGGTACAGAGGAAAATGAGGATTCTGGACTACAAACGAGTGTACAATGTGCAGCTTCATGGGCTTAAGTCCATCTGCTCTAGCATTTAGCACTCCAGGATATGGCATCAGAACACAGTGATTAGAAATGCAAAGGCTGCTTTATGGATTTACCCTGCAGACTTTCTGACCTCTACAGACTACAACTAACGTGCCTGATTGTATCTATTTCAATAATGTTTTTGTTGTTGTTTTTCTATGAGCAAGGGAAAAGACTCTAGTTTTAGCCTGTCCCTTGACAGACTAAGGTTGAATGACAAGATTTAAAAGTTCAAAACTTTTGGCATATAGCCTTCCTTCCTGTCGTACTATTTGTCTCTAAAGAACGTAATGCTTTGAAATGCAAATATAAGTTGGAATAGTTTATGAATTTATGAATATGAAAAATGAATGCATCTTGGTTGCAGCGGGAAAAGACAGGTATTTCAAACAAATGGCATATTTGAAAGCTAGTAAATAATTTCGCTGGCCTGCTTCCCCTTCTAATCCCACTTTATACAAGTATCTGACACCGCAAGTAATCTTATGATGGGAAAAACCAACTCTACATTTCTCTTATGAAATCAGAAGGTTCCCAGGGGAGAGTTTAAAATCAGTCTTCACATGTTGCTTTAGATGCAACATCGATATCCTTCATTTCTCCTTCCATGACACAAGCTTTTCAGATGGCTCTTTCACTCAAATGCAGTAGATGCTGTTTGATTCATATTCCCATTAATACTGTGTAAAGCCCATGCAGGCAGTCTCAGCTCACTTACTCTGGCTGTTCTCTAGGGTCCCAGTTATCATCAAATTCAGATCCTTCTGGGACTTCCTCTGTATTCCAAATAGTTTTCCTGTTTTCAGATTTCGCTTGAAAAGTACCTGTAAGTGATGAGAAATATCACAGTGTCATATTTTGGAATGTCTCTGTTCCTCTAGTTTTACTGAAAACGTAGATTTTTTTAGACTTTAGAAAGATCTTTGCATTAAGAGCATTCTAGTTAATGATTACAGTCTCCATCTCAGTACCTTAGGAATGAGAATTTGCAGAGGGAGGATGTTTTATCTTCCTTTCCTTTAAATCTCCTTTACACAACCTCTATGTCAAGGAAATCTTCCTTTTTTCCATAAAATATCTAGTAGTTCAAAATGCATAAAATGTAGAAGTATGAATATTAATGTTTCCCCAAGCCCCCCTGACGTGAGATTTTTACGTGACTAGAGTAATTCACAAAAGGACCTCCTCCTTAAATAGAAATCCAGCTCTTCCCATTAATTACTGAGCACAGCCCAGATAAGGTAGTGAAGACACATGAAAGTTCATGGGCATAATACTACAGTTTATGCCTGTCCCACGTGAAAAAATATATTTTCTAGTAAGCTGGTAAATCTGCAACTTGAAGGTTTTTATGGTAGAATCTCTGGTTACTGTTGGAATCTAAGGCAAAAATACTTTATTTGTTATATTTGCCACAGTTCCTTTCCTGCTACACTCATCCTGGTCCTTGTCCATCTTTCTTACAGCTCATAACTAAGCTGCCAAATAATGTGACAGCATTAGCTCCAGGAAGAACTTTACATTAACTTTGCCAAGACTAACCTTGTCTTCCTTTCTTTCCTGAGTACAATCCAAGGTGTTGACACAAATTTAGGAACCCTCAAGATATTCCTTCTCATTGTCTGAGAGTCTGCCTTTCTATATGGTGCCAGAACACCTGGAGTTGGGTAAAGCATGTAGTAGTCTGATTTCAGGAAAAGAACTGGGTGCAGGAAGGAGAATAACTAAAAAAAGTCTCAGTCTGTTGAGGGCAACACTGAAGAAAGCTTCTATTTCTCCCTATGTGTAGTCTAAATAGGGCTGTGAAACTTTTAGAGGGAATATGGTATGACTGCATTTCACGGTATGTTTCATATCTCTTCCTCCTTGTAGGCATAGACTCAGTTCTATGCAGTTTACTCCCTGAAAGTCCTTTCAGGTGAGTACTTAGGAGCCCATCTTCCTGATTGCTCTAAGTGAGCATTAACACTTCCATGAGAGTACTTATGTGGAGCTCTTTGCTGCTCAGTTATGACTCCTCTCAGCCCATGACCAGGCTGTGCTCTGTACTCATCACCACCTAAGGCTGCTATGCTCTGGAGTTACCCATTCTGTTTCTCTTTGTATATTTTGCAGTTAAGCTTTTAGGAAAAGAAGAATTTTACAGTGTAATTGTAAAAATGCGATGCTATTTCCAGCCCAAAGGTCAGTCACCACTGTCTTACTGAAGCTAACCCCATCAGTGGTAACTTACTACAGCTGTTACAGTCTGCTAACATGGGATTGAATGCTAAAAGATACAAACACTCCTCCTTACCAGTGGTCTCTTTCTTTGCTGGTCCAATACTACCAGGAGTCATGGTGCTAAAAGAACAGTCTGGCTGTAAGAAAAGCAAATGAGACTTCAATCAATTTTCATAGAGCCCAGCTCAGTAACAATGATAATATCAATAAATATAAAATGTTATCTGAGGTCAAACAAATCCTTGCTAGAACCCAAAAAATATTATCCCACAATTTCATGTCTGAACCACTGAACATTCTCTCTTCTTCACTTTCACCCAGCAGAAAGAGACCTTGACACACTGGGTTTAAGCAGGACTCCCAGAAGCACAGTATTACAGACAGATGTGCTTTTTGAGTATTAGTTTCCATGGCATTTTGGCAAAATTTCCATGCTTTGCCTGCCATGAAAATATTTCAGAAAACCAAGGGTGCTACATGAGAACTCCATCACAGTATTTGGATTCCTTTTGACAGTAGAGATCATATGAGGCAACAACATTTTCCTCTAATTATGAATCAATTTAGTGCTAATAGGCCAATGTGAGGCATTTCTCTAAATACAAAGATTCCTTGGTCTGTTAGAAGTGCCTTGTGTGCACAGAACATTAAATGAAATCAAAATAAAGATTTTAATTTACCCAGATTGACTCAGACTTAATTGACATCCCTTGTGGCAATTTTCCATTTCTGTCTCTGAAGTGCCATTCATTTTATTAATAAGATGTAAACAAATTCTTTTAAAATCAGGATGTTTACTGCAAAGATGTACAGCAATAATGCTAGTTTTGAAAGGCAGGCATTAAACAGCTAAAGGGCAGTTAGAGTGTGAAGGGCCACATCTACCACCTCCTGTAGAAAATTTCAAGGGATATGCACCTCGTTTATCCCAAATATTGCTACCATTGCCACTACTAAAGCACAGCCACAAGGTCAGCCACCTGGCTCCTTGTTGAGGAGGGATTTGGAGGAAGACTGAGGCATTTGCCATTTTTGTTATTCATGTAATTATATAACTTGTTCAAAATCCTAAGAGACTTGGAAAAGTTTTGAACTTTCACAGAAGCCTTCTACATTGTGATTGTTGGCATCTGTGGCCCTCCTGGGGTATTTCTTCCCAGCACATATGCATGCCTAGATAAAAGCAGCAGTTGCATATTGCAGGAACAATGTATGTATTCCAAAAGCTGTGATTCGCATCTAGTCCTGAGATGAATCGGTATGGAAAGGTATTTCTCTCATTAATCATTCAGATCATTCACCTTAAAATGATTACTTACCCTTCCCTATTCTACAGTCACCAACATATCTATTGTACTTCAGTGATCAGTTATCTCTATAGTTCTTCAATGCTGAACACACAGAATTAGTACACTCAGTTCCCTCTGGATATTTTTGCCTTTACTCAGAAGTTGAGAAGCAACTTTTTTCCCTGCATATGAAGTATTTAGCTGTAATTGCCTTCATCTCTGGCAGACTTCAGGGAAAAGTAGGGGGAAGTCTAAAATATCTAAAGCTCTTTCAACTACATGTTCTCATTTCCTTCAGGCTGAAAAATTAAATCTCCCTCCCATTTTTTGGTCACAATCTCTCCTTATTTTCCTAGAGCATCTTCCTTATTACCTCCCTCAAGAGCTTGTTACCGTAGAAGTGTCTTCTAGCTATTTCAGGCAGTCCAAGACCTTCTAAGGTTTTCATTCTCTTTTTACTCACTTTGGGAAAAGAGAGATTTCCTTCTCCTCAGTTAACAAGGTTAGGCTATGGTAAAACATGTAAAAGAAGCAGCATTTCTCACCACATGTTCCTTATCATCATCATCATCATCATCATCTTCTTCTTGAGTATCATGTAGCAGTTTGGCAAGGAGCTGCAGAGAAGTGCCTGAGCACTCACTGGCCATATCGATATGCACTGCTCACCTACGCAGAAAAAAAACAAGTGACAGCAGAAGAACAAAATGTGGTCTGCAGTGTTCATAAAGTTTTCCTGCTGTGTGTTCTAGAAGTGTAAAGCTTAGCTAAATACTTTTGTGCATGATGCCAAAACATATATAACAGAACATAATCAACCTTTCCTATTTATCTGTGCTCAGATTATAGAATCTTTTGCTCCATTGGCATTAGTGTCAAACAGAGCTCAGGCCTTACAGTGACTATTTAGCTCGGGTAGACCCCACGTCAACAGGATTTGCAGCTACTACAGCCAGGACGAATGCAGCAGGACACCTGGGCTCAGGCCGGGCACTGACAGGCCAGGCAGAGATTCTGTCATCGGTTCTCTGCCCACATGCGGTAGTCCAGGCAGACTTAGCACAGCCTCTGCTCCAGGCCCAAGCTGAGGGCGAACAGAAACAGAGCGTCAGGGACACGCGCCCCGCTTCCAGGCTGCACCGCGGCTCCCGACCCCGCGGTACGGGCACTGTAGCAGTCCACCCTCGCAGAGACGCACCAGCGCGGCCCGACCCGGGCTGACTGGCTCTACAGAAGCAGCGAATAACCGTTCTGACCCTCTCCGG
>NW_010174057.1:0-7398 GCF_000695765.1 Mesitornis unicolor
ATTAGTTCTCTTTAGCTCAAACCAGGACACTGTGGAAACATATTGTAAACAATATACATGATATACAATGAAATAATTGAGATCTTTACTCTTTTTGAGATAATAGTAGAATTTTGAAGTCTATATAAATTAGAAATAAATTACTGTAAAAAGTGTCATCATGTTAAAGGAACTTCTGTGATTGCATAACAATCGTGCAATACATAAAACCTACTGTAGGAGAAATATACAGTATTGGTTAAATTTAAGTCAATGCCCTTGAATTATAATAACAGTGAAAGTCCTATATGCTGTAGAAGTTTGATTCCGCCCATGTGAAAGCTTTTAAAGTTTGTTGTTGAGATTGTAAAGTTTATAGTTTCCATTACAAATAGTAAGCCACCTGAACAGAACTGTAAGGGCAGGTAGGATATCTGGATTTTATAACTTCTAGGGCCATGTTGCCACAGTAGTGGTAGCCAGCAATAGGAGGGGGAGCTCAGGATGTTTTGTGTAGGTATAGAGGAGGAAACAGCAGGAGCAGGAAGAAAAATTTGTTGAAAGTTGGTTTGTTTTATTAGCGAATTAACTACAATTTTATGAGTTATCTTTAAAAAAAAAAAAAAAAAAAAAAGATTAAGCCATACCCAGCACAAGACCATAGTTTTCCTGTTAGTTGTACCTGGTATATCTGTTCCCCACCACCTGAGGAGAGAAGAGCCTCATGGTGGTGCCACCTACTGCATCTGCCGCAGAGGTGCATCCAGGCCCTTAATATTCACATGAAAAGAAAGAATGAGCAGAGAAAGCGAGGGAGCTAGCAAGTGCTCTTTTATTGAGTTTGGAAAACCATAAAGATCTTTCTCTGCATGGAACATTATAGTGGCCATCAATGTTAATTAACCTTGAAAGGGTGTCATCTAAAGTTGTAATCTTATATTTTAGTTTACAGAGGAGAAGTGGCCCTTTTCTGTAATAATTAGAATAGGTAAGCTTCTTTTAATTTTGGGTCTACAAGTCCCTATTGATTTGTTTTTAAAATATAGTTTGTACGCAGATTTTTAACTAGTAAAATACTGAAGGTGGATATGACTGATGATGGTGAATATGACTGGTTCAAGAAAGACATGGAACTACTGGAAAGAGTCCAGCGGAGGGCTATGAAGATGATTAAGGGACTGGAGAACTTCTCTTATGAGGAAAGGCTGAGAGACCTGGGTCTGTTTAGCCTGGAGAAGACTGAGAGGGGACCTTATAAATACTTACAAATATCTCAAGGGTGGGTGTCAAGAGGATGGGGCTAGACACTTTTTAGTGGTGCTCAGCAACAGGACAATGGAGTAATGGTTACAAACAGGAACACAGGAAGTTCAAGAAAGACATGAAAAGAAGAAAGAAAGAAATGAAAAAAAATGAAAAAAAAGAGACTTTTTTACTGTGAGTGTGACAGAGCACTTGTGCAGGCTGCCCAGAAAAGTTGTGGAGTCTCCTTGTCTGGAGGTATACAAAACTCGCCTGGATACGATCCTGTGCAACCTGCTGTAGATGAACCTGCTTTAGCAGGGGAGTTGTACTGGATGATCGGCAGAGGTCCCTTCCAACCTCTACCATTCTGTTATTCTGAAGTGTCTATCTTCTAAAACACCTGCATTACCTATGGTTACCTGAGCTCAGGTTTTCTTTCTTTCTTGTATACACCTTTGGATGTGCAGTTAGACATATGCAAATTTTGTAACTACTGGATTTAATTTCTATGATGCCTAAGGGACAGGTGGTTTAAAAATGGGTTTTTTCAAATAGAGTAGATTTTAACTAGGAACAATGATTACTAAATTCATTCACTGCATGTGAAAATGCAACAGGAATGAAATATTTACTAATTATCCTCTACACTGGCACCCAAATTCTTAAGTAATCTGGATTTCTAAATCACATCAAAATCTAATAGAACTCAGTACATCTTACAGATTAAAGGACTTTATAAGTCTGTATTAACAGAGAGAATCTAGTTAAATCAGACATTTTCTATGGACATGTTTTATCTTTGCCATTTGAAACAGTAAAAAAGATGTAAAAGAACATTTGAGGAATGAAGAGTTTTTCTGCCTCAAGAGTAGAGCTCTCATTATGTTGCTCTAGGTGGGAGAAATTTAAATGCAGATCCTATTGCAGACTGTATCTTCACAAAGGCTGTATCAAAGAGAAATTAATCTATTCAATAAAAATCACCAGAAATTACTTGATCAAAGGATCAGTGCTCAGGCCTCATCTAGTCAAGTTTTGAATACCTCTACAGGTCACAATTCCCTAAGTTCTCTGTGTGCCTATTGCAGTATTTGACCTCCTTTGCTGTGAAAAACATTTACTAAGTGGCCAGTTTGACTTATCTTGGTTGTCACCTGGTTCATTACCTCTCATTCTGCTCCTGTGAGCCGAGTCTGAGAAGAGTCCGGCTTCAGCTTCCTCATGGGACAGCGTAGAGAAGAGGGAGATGACAAGATCATCTTCCCTAAGCCTTCTCTTCATAATGTTGAACTAACTCAGATTCCTCAACTGATCCTTTTGTATCATGTTCTCCAAGCCCAGCCGTCTTGCTGGCCCCACACTGGACTCTCTCCAGTCTTTTTCTATGCCTGTCATCTCATCAGAGCTGGCTACACATTTGCTACTGCAAGCCAAGGTGTGCTTGGCTGTCTTTAGTTGAAGTTTTACTAAAGCTATCTTCTGTAGTTAAGATCCATGTTAAGACACATCAGACACACTATTTATGTGTGTGTATGGTGTGTCACCTACATTGTCTTCCTTTTTTTTTTTGATGACTAGTCTTTTCTGGGTAAAATATGCGTAGAATCATAGAATGTATTCTCTGATAGTTGTCATTTTTAACTAAGCATTCCTGTATACTCTACACCTGTAATGCTAAAAGAAATGATTAGGTTAAATATTGCAAACTTCTCAAGGATTTCATAAGTTGATATATGGAAGGGAAAGAAAAAGACAATTTTGATACAGAAAGTGTTACTGTACACTGATAGATACAGATCAATATTTACTCTGAGTTTCTACTTAGCCACTGTTTTTTCAGTGGGATTTGGTGGTATAGAATGCTTCTAAAAGCTTTGTCCTTCAGATAAGGTTAGAAGTCATGTTGCAAGTCATGGTATTCATTATTACTCTGCGATCTTTTCTACAGTAGTAAGGTTAAATTTTATTTACAATCTGCTTACTTAAATTGTTTTTGAATATATATTATGACTTTTCAGTCATTGCTGTAACACTTCGTATGCCCAGAAGACTGTCAGATGAGAAGGTTCAGCACTTTTACTAGCTGTAGTTTAGTCTGAATAGGGCAAGGCAAGCATATAAGTGATACCTGTTTCACACTGAATATGCTCACTCAGACACTAAATAATAAAATAATTTTATTTCATTGTATTTACATTTTGTTACCAGTGTAACAATTATGGTAAATCTCTTTACAACCATATGCTGTTCAATGGATTTTCATTCTTGAAAGGAAATACATTTTAATGAGGGCTAAAATGACTTATGTGCATACAGGAGTTTGGAAATTTACATAGCTCTTTGAGAGAAAAAGTACTCAATAGACATTTTTGTTTGTTTTTAACTTGAAATATACTTGGTTTATTCAACTGACTAAATCAAAATAGGTGCTTTTTTGAGTGACCCTAAGTTATTTTTATAGACTATAAAATGAAGTTTAAAGTAAGAGTAAGCAGTTCAATTGAAGAAAATGGCAACTTAGGATTTTTTTCATTCTGGTCAACACAACATAAATGTTCATCAATGTATTAAAGTAATTAGCTGTATATTAAAGGAAAAGGGATTTTATCTATATCACGTTGAGGTGAAATAATAAGACACATCAGTTCTCAGAAACAGGATGTAGATGTCAAAATATAAGCTTTCAGTACACAACCTTTTGTTTTGTTTTGTTTGTTTGTTTTTCCTTTTAAAATCTTTTTCTTCTTTTTCCTTGTTCCCTGTTTTTCTTGGTTTTTTTTTTCCTTCTTCCTCTTTCCAGTTTTTTTGTTGGTTTTTTTTTTCCCCACTATATACAAGGACATCCTGACTCTTCTGGCTTTTCCTAAGTCTTAGAAATACTCTTTTCCTGAAAATATTTATTTGATGTCTGCTTTGCTGTGTCTGTCTTTGGAACAATGATAGCTGAGTATCCAATAAATCTTTCAGGCTGGTAAAATTACTTTTCCCCTCATATGAGTATTTAACATATGAAAGTTGCTTGAGGGATATCCTGAAGCAGTTGCTCAATTGGAGCTGCTGTGTGTCAGTACTATACTAGCATATCTTTTCTGCTCTCTTCTGACACATTTTCTAGTGTACAAGGACAGTAGAAATATGACATTGAAAAAAACACCATGACCTATTTATTGAAAATTATTAAATGCCATGCCTAAAGATATGTAGACCCCAGTTGTCTCATATACAAATGAGAAAAATACAATTTCCTACATTTTTTTCTTCAGTGACATAATGTTAATTTGATATTGCTGTAGTTTTTTCTGTTTTAATTTGCTCCCTCATCTTCATCAGTCTGGAAATATTAGTTCCTCACTGGAATCTCTTACCTTCTGCTTTTTAAAGAAACAGCATGAAGAATTATGCAACACTGTCAAATTCATAGGATGGTCTTAAATTTTTCAGCCTGCTGTAAACTCTTCTTAAAGATTGAAAGTGATCTCCAGGACATGTGTTAGAATAACACTGCTCAAATTTAGATTGTTTGTTGGACTTTGCCTCATTCACTTGTGCCTAGCTTTTCTGGCGATTATCTTTTATTGCCTTTTGTTTCTCCTTAAATTCATTACAGATATTTACTGCTTAAGGACCTAGCAAACAAACAAAACAAAAAAAGACAAGTTTTGTAATTCTTTTAAATTATTTTTTTTTATTTTCCATTTTAGTACATTACCCTCCAAGCTGAATGTGTGTGGAGATGTCTTCTTTCTCACTGACTGGTTTTTTCTGTCCAGCATGTTCACTTATTTCAGATATAAGCAGAAGTTAAATAATCATATATTTCCTTTCTGCCTTTTTTCTCCTTTTTGTTAATACTGTCAGAGAAAAAATAAACTTTTTTAAAATAGACATTAAAATAAGAAATTAAGGAGTAAAATGTGTAAATTTTTAATCTACAGAAATATTCAGCTTTTGCAAATAACATGAAAATGCTTGGACTCAGCAAGTTGTTGCATAACATAGGAGAAGCTATGCTAAGGGTGATGGATCACCTATCTAGATTGATGTGAAAATTAATTGTTCTGAGAAAAAAGGAAAATAGAACTTATTTGTCTTGCAGATGTCATTTTGGTTCTGTTCTTGTTGAAAAGCTGAAACTGGTTGCCTTAACACAAAGGTATCAATTTTTGTCTTGCAATTTTCCATATAGATTTTTTGGTCTGCTTTTGGCTATTTTTTGGTTTTTTCTTTCTCAGTCTTGCTTAGTCCAATTTCAATTTTGTGTTGGAGGTTTTTTCCCTTCAGAAAAATTTTCAGTGGGAGATATTCCTCTATGCAACTTCAACTTCCTGGGATGGTAGCAGCATCCAGATGTTTGAGAGACTTCTAATCAAACTTATTCAGTATCACTAAGATGAAATTTCTTCATTGGCTTGCTTGTTGGCTTGTTGGCTTATCTCACAACTCTTAACTGTTAAAACTGTGACATTTATCTTGCTTTGAACCCAACAGATAGGAGATCTAGCATGCAATACTCAGTTCCAGGAACATTACACAAAGTTACAACAGACTTAGTATTTCTAGCTACTGGCTTGAAGTGAAGACATAGGCCTTCATAATATCACTGAATCAGTAGCTGGAGTTGTATAGTGTTTATCTGTGAAATAAGACTTACTGCTTGTTTGTCACAATGTTGAAGTGTCAGAGTTGAGCAAGGTTGTCATCTTTGCTTACTGGGACTGGTTATGCCAATGTGGAGACACAAGAGGGCTTTTGTTGAAGAGCTGGTGTGTCAAAGTGTGGTTGTGGCCTCAGTGGCTAAGATCTTTTCACAGAATCAGACTAGATGAAATTGTCAGGGACCTCTGGAGGGCATCTCGTCCAATCTTCCCTGTTCAAGCAGGGTGACCTAGAGCTGGTTGCCCAGGACCATGTCCAGATGTCTTTTGAATATCTCAAAGGATGGAGACTCCACAACCTCTCTGGGCAATCTGTGTTAATGCTCAGTCACCCTTCCAGTTTAAAAGTGGTTCCTCATGTTCAGACAAAACCTCCTGTATTTCAGTTTTTGCCCATTGTCTCTAGTCTTGTCACTGGACATCCTCTTTGCACCCTTCCTTCAGATAGTTTTATATATAGATCTGAACCCCTCAAGACTTCTTTTCTCTAGGCTAAACAACCCCAGCTCTCTCAGCCTTTCCTCGTAGGAGAGATGCTCCAGTCCCTTCATTATCTTCTGCTTGTTTTACCATCTCCAGTATGTCCATTCCTCTCTTGGAGGGAGAAGCCTGAAACCAGACCCAACACTCAAGGTATAGCCTTGCCAGTGCAGAGTAGAGGTGAAGGATCACCTTCTTCAACCTGCTGGCAACATTCCTCCCAATATGCTATTGGCCGTTGTGACACGGGCACATTACTGGTTAATGTTCATCCTGGTGTTGAAAAGGACCCTAGGTCCTTTTCTGCCAAGATGCTTTCCAGCTGCATAGTCCCCAGCATATGTTGGTGCTCACTTTGGTGTTACAAGGGCTCAGCTTTTCTATATACAATGCAATATCCATAGTTATTTGAATTAAAGAAGACAAAATGGTATGGAATTTGATAAGCTTTTGGATTGCATTGCGTATTATCACTTCCATAAAATAGTAAGTGTGCTCTGAAAAGAAATAAATTTTCTGGAGAAAAACTATTGGCTAGCAACATCAGAACCCACTCAAAAGTAGAGTGAATATGCACCTACAGAATTTTAGAAGCCTCTACATGGATGTTATTTAGAAATATTTTAACTTTAAAAACATTGATATTCATGTGACAGTAATAATAGCAACAATATTTAAAATGAAAACAAAAACCCCAGAAAATAAAGAGATATGGGCCTTGAAAAGGCTTCTTTTACTTCTTGTGGATTTTTTTCTAGAGAAGAGGAAATGTGATACTCATGTTCTATTTGAATATGTTAACTCATTCTCAATATTGAGGAAGCATATCACAGGCACCAAGAATTGAGACTTAATAAACTTGGTATTTATCTATTTTAAAGAACCCTATTACTTATCATTTTTATTTGTTCCAAATTTGAAGGCCCAAGGTGTGTTCAGAACATATTTCAAGCAAAAATCTAAGCCTTAAATTATTGGAGGCTGGAAGAATACTCAAGGGAAGGATGACCACATACGTGGTTTATGTGCTACTCTTTCC
>NW_010174057.1:7429-11125 GCF_000695765.1 Mesitornis unicolor
ATCATCAGCAGTCAACAACTCTGCAGATGGGTCAGCAGGCAACATGAACACTTGGACTGATCTAATAAGCCAACACTCTTGAAACTTAACAAAAATAAAACCCTAAACCTACCACCAAGATAAATAAAATTGAATTATCACTTTTAAGGACAATATTTTCTAATTTGCACACTTTCTTATTTTCTACTGGCTTTCAAAGCAACTGAAGTAGGTAAAAAAAATGCTGGAAGAATATTAGGAAGCAAAAACTATGACTTGATAAGTAGACTCTGAAAAAAATATGCATCAAAAATGGGTAATAAAATGATAATGTTCTACCAGATTCAGAAATTACTCTCCCGGGTTATCCTTCCTGAAAAGTATTCTGCCTCTCACAAAGTGTGGGGAATTTTTTATTGATTTTTTTTCTTGTATGATTTTATGTATCAGAAATAATGGAAAGGACTCAGTATCCCAAAGGTAAATGAGTGTGTTTCAGCAGATATGTAGTTTGCTTTCATGGTAAAACCAGTTTATAGGTTGTACATATAAAACTTTTCAATATAAGTTTTTTCATGTGAATTCTTGGCTAGGTGTACTTGCTAGTGTTACTAAGTTTATTAATATTTACTAGTCTTTGCTATGATTTACGAGGGAGAAAATTGTATCAAATAGGAAAACTGGAACAGTTAGCATTATGTCCCTATGCAGAATCAGGGCTCAAGTTAATTGAAATAAACAAACAAACAAACAAAAAAACAACAAAAAACCACCCACACAATCTTAGTAGATGTAAATAAAACCTTTCTTATATTGCTGGAATACTTATTCAGAAATCTAACCTTTGAGCCAGGGATAGAGTAAAACTCCTTTTGCTGAGAAGTAAGATAGCAGACAAAGTTTAATTACGTTTTGTAGACCTTATGTTCAGGACTGCACACTGTCCAAATCTGTCACAGAAGGACATATAGAGGTAGTTATTTTCACTGGTAAGTGTAACATGTGGACTTCTGTTTTTCTTCTTTTCTTTTTAATTTGTTGTATAATTGGTACAATTAGTATTGCTAAGGGAAGAACCTACTAGTCCATGAATGGGTCACTTAACACTGAGGTTTCCTTTTGCCTGCTTACCATAATTCCATGTTCCCATCTCTAAAGAGTTAACAGTGCAATGATATTAGTTTAGCTCCTAATACCACCCAAATGTTGTTACCAATCACTACTGGTCTATGACAGAAAAGAGAACTTGTGACCATGTAAGTTTCTAGCTAGCATGAAAGCAAAGAAAAAGCAAAATATTTTCAAGTGAGCCGCATACATAGGCCAATCCTGTTCTGAGTGGGAAAGATCTAGAGAATTGTAATTGGAGAACTCTCAGTATACCAAGTTTTCCCTTTTAAAAGAAAAATGAAATACAAAACATTGATTTCATAATTGAATTCATTATGTGTGATATTCCAGTTTGACGTATCTGTAGCCCTCATCTCAGATGTTTTAGGGGAGAGAAAAAGAGGGCAGCGCAGTCAGAAATGAACTTAAATAGATAGATTGAGCACAACTGTGATGTACCGACAACTCTAAGTGGCTGATTACAGCTTGCTTGCCTAATAAATGTAGCAGCTGTGCTAGGATAGAGAGAGGCCATGATGATGTGCTGCCACTATTAAAATGACAGTAAATAAACTGGTTTCTCAGATGAATGCTATTCTGACCAAGCACACAGTTAAAAGGAGGGTGCTGTTTTTAATGTACATTATAGACTACTTTTCAGTATTTAATATCCTGAATAGACAGAACTCCTAAAATAGACCAGAGGCACAGAGAACTGACGTGACTTGCTCAAGGTCAAACAAAAAGTCTTCAAAAAATAAGGAATTCAGCTTAAATCCCTCATCCTTTGTGTTTACCATAAATATATCCAGCAGTTGGCTTATCTCTAAAAGCTCGGTGAATTAAGGGGGCATTGTCAAGTTTGCTAGACTCTTATTTGAATTATTTTTTCTTATATATATCTATAAACTCAGTGTAATCCTTTATTAAAAATATTTCATTTTCCCCTAGATCATTGTATGAATCACTATCAGCATAGAAAGGCTCATGAGGCTACTAACAATAACAAAGCTGAACATTTGGGTTATGAAAGAAAACACTCTAGAGCTCAGATTTCTCTTTCAAGCTCTTCTCAGGAGGCACTAGAAACAACGGAAAAAATATTATAAAAGTCTTGCTTTCAGAGGTGTTGAACTGCCACATCTGTTGAAGTTCAGTGGGAGTTACAGATGCTGTTTGCCTCAGTACATCAAACCAATACTTTTGAGTACAGATCTATCATTGTCATCTTAAAGAGCATAACAAAAAGTCTAATTGTATACTTCTTCCACTAACAATTCCACTAACCAAGGAACATTGCATCACTTACAGTGCAGTGTCCAGAGGTGACATTACTTATAGCCAGCGTATCAATTTAAATGGGAGGAAAGCCCCTGTCATACAAAGATTGTTGTGTTTCTTCGGGATCCCTTTATCTTTTGGCAGAATCTTAAAAATCTCTCTTGAAAGGAGTTGATGACTCTTCCACTGTTGCATTTCCAAAGTGGTTCACTTTGAACTCTTTTGTAGTTACTATAAAATATTTGCTTTGCGTGATTTTTTGTTTTGCAGTATGCAAACTTCAGCATATTCAAGCATTGAGGGATTTGATTTGGAGACTTTTGAAAGATGGGATTTTATTTGTCACATGTCTCTCCCCTTTTCTGATATGGTTAGATGTTTGTGTGCATGTTCAAGTCTGTCAGGGGAGAATACAAGGGGACCAAAGAGAAAGGCAGCTGCTTTACACACCAAGGTTCTGAAAAACAAAATTCTGTATAAATACTGTTTCCTTTGGCCCTCTTCTATCCTCTCTCTACTGTTCAAGCTTAATTATTCTTCTTAAATGTCTGAAAAAAGGGAAGTTGTAAAACATCATTGTGAGTAGAACAGAATGCTTTCTGCTCTTGAGTTATGAATTATAGCAACAACACTTGTCACAGAATCAGGGTTAAGACCTTAGAAACCCAGTCAGTAAGAGAGTTAAAAATTAGATGGCTGCTTGAAGCAGGTACTTTTCTTTAAGAAAACACTCCACTCTACAAGTGCCTCTCCAGATACAGAGAAGGTTTAGCCATTAACTCCAATTAATGTTCACTTCTAGGGTGAACCTTTCAGTTCACTTTTTGACACAGAAAATATAGTTTGAAATTTATTTGTTTGATAATAAAAATATATGTTTTGTTTTGTTTTGTTTTTATTTGTCAAAAGTGTCTACAAGAATCATGGAACTTGACATTTAGAACTGGATCTGCTTTTGGAGTGTGAAAGTTGAGGATTTCCATTCTGTACATCTTTGAGTAACAAATTCTTACTACAAAAACTCTTTGAAAAGGCTCATAAGGGAAAGTTGCCATGGAGACAAAAAAATGTTCATTTTTATTCATGAGTTATTGTAAGGGAGGGATAGGCTTAATTAAAGCTGTTTCAGCCCTATTTATCCACAAATATCTATATAAAAAGATCTTGCCTCAAGTGAAGTCTGTTCCTCAAAAGTGTACTGCTTTTCCCACGGACTCCAGAGAGGTATTCTGTGTTTTCTATGACAGCAGTGAATACTAAATATTTTAAATTAATGAGCCTATCCTTGCTGTATATTTTGGGGGGCGGGGGGGGGGGGGGGGTTTT
>NW_010174057.1:11156-17709 GCF_000695765.1 Mesitornis unicolor
CTGTTACACTGTTGCTGAAATAACTATTGAGAATATATACCACACAAGAGATAAAAAAATAGTTCATATAAATGAAAAGAACAAGCAAAAGTAACACTTCCTTTTTGTGGAAGTGTACATGTATAAACTATCAGCCTAGGGCTGATGTGACTTTTATTTCAAATTACAGAATAATTGATGCTTCTGTCTTCTGGATTTATCTAGAGCATGCTTAAATTTCTGATGTTTCTACTTGTGTAAACAAATGTTAGTTGCAGCTTTTCACTTTTCTCATTTCTCACATCTTTTCTCTTTGCTCATTCCAATTCAGTCTCGAAGTAGAAATAAGTCAGCTCATTTTACATTTAGTAAATAATATCCCTGTGTTATAGGTGCTACATTACACTATCAGATATTTCATTAAAGATATGCATTGTCCTGCTGCTGCCTGAAGTTTGCATTGAAGTTTGTTCCCTTCAGCTTTATATTTTACCGTCACATGAGCAATAGTATTGTGTATACAGCCTTATTCTACCACTTGGACATGTATTTAGCTGTATTTTATTCCTTAAATAATCCTACAGCTCAACAACAGCTGAGGTTGAGTAATGGTACAGAATCTAGTTCCCATACACTGTCCCTTTATTTTGTCAAAGTAAGCTTCCATTTCCCATTTATGGATTAGTTTCTTCTGAATATGTTGTAGTACATAATGGGGCTCCAATGAGTTATGAATTTGGTTTAAGACATGAAATTATATTTCGGTTTGAAGGTTTGCATTAAATTATTATTATTGTTATCTAAATAACACAGCATTTTTTCCTGCAATATCACTTGACACTTGCTCAGATTGTTTTAAAATGTCTTTTCTCTCATAGATATTCAGAATTATATGGCATAAATAAACCCATTATTTAATTTGAAGTCTAAACCAAAATTCTCTGAGGTTTTCTTCAGATTGTACAGCTCTTTGAAAAAGGAGGACTAAGTGGACCAGTCAAGCCAGTAGCTTCCTGGCTGTTGAGAGCTTTTGAGTGAGGCTGACAAAACTGGACATGGCAGCAAAGCATTCAGTAGCTGCCAAAATTTGATCTAAAACTAATCAAATTTGGTTTCCAAAACTGAACACCATGTTAGAAAATTCTGACTTTTATTTTTTCAAATCCTTATTTAAAAAAAAAATCTGTCAGCTTCCTCCCAGAGACAAATAAACAAAAATGAAATAACTAATGTTCCTTGTATTATCATCTCGTTAAAGTTCAAGGAGTTTAAAAAAAGAGGGTGTGGGGACATGTCTAAGCAGCTGGATTATAACCTATTATTTGTATTGTGAGGTATCTCTTTTCTCCTTTGATAGCTGTGTTCAACTTCAGTTTCTAATGTCTCAGTCTAGGGCTTAGATTGTATTTCATATTCTGGTGAGCTGACTTTCAGACTGACCTTAGACAATGGTGTTTTAAGAAATTTTATATCCCTTGTACAAATTGCTCCATATGCAGAATGAACTTACTTTTATAAGCTTATTTTCAACATAGTCACATAGCTGAGTCTACACTGTCATGTTAATTTTCAAAGAAATGGACTCCTGACTGCCTTATAAGTTGAAGTTAAGCAGGCCATTGACTGTAGCTAGAAAGAGCCCAGCATCTGTGCACAGTTTCTATTTTCCAAAGTACTGAGCAAACTCTTAAAATCTCAGCAAGCTATTTGAAAAGGATATGATAGAAATCTTGGATCTTTAGTTATTTTTATGTGTATGCTATTAGTTAAGCAAGTATTCATTTGGTCTAATTTTATTGGGGTTTTTTTTGCGTGAAATTCCTCAAAAACAAGGACAAGCAGAACAGGTCATTGAGGTTCTTGTTTCTTTGTTATAAATATAGCTTCACCATTCAGACTAAACAAAGAATCTGGAGTGCAGTGTTAGCCAAATTCACAATAGCTTTCAAGCTTACCTTCTAAGACTGAATATTCTTTGTAACATAAACTGCATAGATTAGAATGTTTCAATTTTTTCTATTTACATAAGCCTATTTTAGTACAGCTTTCTGTTTCTGCATTAATTATGTTGAATTGTTATGATATTTGGCAAAAAATACAATGTGCATTTTGACTTTTATTCAGGAATTATTATTATTATCATGATTCCTACTGAGAGGAATGTAGTGAATCCACAGGTGAATAAGTGAGGTGGAGGACAGAACCTCTTCATCAATTTGCATGGGTTTTGAAGTACCACTAACATAACAACCACTGATACTTTTACAATACCTTGTATACAATTGTACTCAAGTCATATTCTATTATAGGCAGGGTGTTTGCACATTTCTTTTTGCTCTCCTTTTGTTTTGCAGGTTATATAAACAAGATATATGCTACTGCTTTTATCTAGTGTTTAACATCTAAAAACATAAAAATACCAACTACTAATTCTAGATCTTGTCCTGAGTAGGTGCGCGCAAAATATTTCTGTATTAAGGGAAATTAAAAAGGGCACAACAACTAACTTTAGAAAAACAGAATGCAAATCAATATTTAGTCAGGGTGTAAAATGACAGAGGGGTTGTATTTCTTAAATAGCTTCTGTGATTTCAGTGAGACTATTTAAAAAGTAAACAATTGTTTTGAGAATTAGTAAGAATGCTTTCCTTCTTACTGTCTCATCTGCTAACTGGAAAACTATGGGAATCTGACTTCAGTGAGCTTCATACCAAGTCCACAAAAAAAGAGGAAATCAATTAATAAGACTTTTTTTAAAATTGCTATTGATGAAACATCATTAACTGAGCTCCTTATTTGTGGTCTAGGGTTAATTTGGAAACACCTGACTACATAGTTTCAAAGGAAAAACAGTAACTTTTTGTGTATGCCAGGTGAAATTGCCATTAATACAGTGCTCAATGTATGTGCATTGCTTCTGAGCAGTTTTAACTGAGAGATTTTAAACATTAGGTAAACACCAACAAACACATGTATGTGTAGATCTTGATTCCTTCAGAAGTGATCCACTAGAATGAACACAGCCCTCCTGTTATTTTATTAATTATCCAACTATTTATTCATTAGGTCTAGAAAAAATTAATATATATATTAAGCAATGTATATCTCAGTGTAAACCGACAGAACTTGAAGTGAACTATGCTACACTGTGGAAATCCAGTGTTAATGTATTGTTCTATTTTGCCCTACATCTTATGAAATATATATTGAAAGAACAGATTCTTCAGAAAATAGTTGCAGTCATTTAATGCCATATAGAAAGTCACAGTTCCCCTCCATTTCATTCTCTCCAATTCTTCTCCCCATTGCTAAAATACTCCTTAACTATTCCGTCCAGAGCTTGGCTAGTGCGTCAAGAAACAGCTTTTTCCATATTCATATTGGTTCTCCTCCATTTTCAATAAGTTTATCTAATTCAGGCAAAAGGTTCCACAGTGCAATGCTTCACAGGGCTGATATATTTTTTCACTTTTCTTAGCAGAGAAGAGTTGGAAGCTTATTCCATCTTTTGTAGCACTACAAAGTCTTGAGTTGTCTTTTGCTTCCCATCGCCCCCCCACCCCCACCCCCCCATGTATTTTGGACTAATTTCACTGTTGCCTTGGACACCTTATTGGGAGATAGTTAAAATTCATGTCAGGTATCTACATTCTAAAATGAGCAGGTTACTATCATAACTTTAGGATGAACCACATCTTGACTCCTACCCATGGGCAAGATAGTTAGCCTAATGGTCAGATGTGGTACAGTTACTGAGTGATTTGCATTTGAATGTCAGCTGCATAAGTTGCACAGAGTAGCTGTGACACTGAAACACTAGGACTAATCTGTAGCTCTCAATAACTTTAATGACTTTTGCCCATGCACCAAATAATGTCATGGTGTACTGGTATAGCTGGTTGATGAAACAATAATACTAATACTACAGGATAATAATGTAAATAGGAAAATAATGAAATATATACAGATATGTACAAATATATATACAAAACCAATATAAAATCAACCCACCCCCACCCCCCGCCAATGATGATTACGACACCAGAGGCTCTGCAGAGCAGGGCACTGGAAAAGTCCCAGACTGGGCCCAGCAGCAGGTGGGAGCAGGATGCAGGAACTGGATTCAGGAATGCACGGATCAGAATTGGAGGCAGACAAACTAGCAGGGTTCTGCTTGGACTTTGGCCATTGTAGAAGCAGAAGAAAGCAGAGCAGGAGGGAAGGAAGCTGAGAAGGGTCGAGACCCTTGTGATCCCTCAGCTTTATACTGAATATGACGTATGTGGGATGGAATACCTAGCTGGTCAGTTTTGGGTCCGCTCCTCCCCATAGGTGCAGATACGGCACCCATGGTGAGACAGTGGCCTTGTCATTGTTTACATAACACACAAGCTTTATCACTTGTAGCAGTACACACTGTCTGGAAAAACCTGCATTAGTTTCAGCAAGTACAGCCACTTAGAAGACACTTAGCTGAAAAGTGAAATCACTTTTATTTAGCTCAAACAAGGATGACTTGTAAGTAAGATGGAAAAAAATTATTAACTTGCTTTATTTCACTGACTACTGTCTCCTGTGTTTACTCATGACTAAGTTTTACAGTTCAGTGGAAAAAGTGGAATCAGTTTACCTTCTTTCATGAACTGTACAGCAGAGAAAAAAGAAAAGTTAGAGGATCACAGGTAGTTTATACTAATTTACCTAAGAGAGAAAATAATTTCTTTTTATAGTGAGGACTCTGAGGAACAGAAAACATAGTGATTAGATGCCCACTGTCTTGTCTTCTTTTTTTTTTTGATTTTATCATTTCCTGGTTGTTAAATGAGTCTCTGGGGGTTTTTTGCCTGAAGTGCCCTGATATATTGCAGCTTAGCAATGTGTGAGGTAGAGCAGAAGTCTTCTAAATATGTAAGTTGATAGTACTGTGCAACACAAAATTTCTCAGTCTGTTTACAAAATACTTTACAGAGTTTTTGAGTTTAAAATATTCCCTTAACAAATTCTTCTTTTCACGGCCCAGGTTTGCATTATCTTTTATCATTCTGTGCATCATCAGTTCTTTTAGCAACATGATTCCATCACTGTTTGTACTTATTTAAAAAGATTTCACAGCCTTCCTCTCTGTTTTGGTTTGCACTTCATTCAGCTTGCTCTCCAGTTTCATGCATTGTTTTAGAGTATCTTTTCTTGAGATATCAGTGAATTTCAAAAAAACCCTGAAATATCTTTTCGGTTGTAAGAAGCACATTAAATACAAGTACTCAGTCAAGTTATCTGTCACTGAAGGTTTCAAATTAAAAAAAAAACCAAAACCAACTAAATGATGACTTGGACTGTAAATCATGAGAGAATAATGTTTCTTGGAGTGCATTGATATCTCTACCTCTTTGCCAGTGAAGACTTAAAAATACATAAGCATAAAATCACTGAAACTAGGAACTTTTTGCAGTGAGGAGGGTAGCTGGACTTTTTGTTTGTTTCGAGGTGTTTTGTGTTTTGCGGTTTGGGGTTTTTTTGACAGGGAAGGTGGGTGAGAGATCAAGGTTAAGAAGAAGATGTAGAGTCCATCACATGATTAGTTGAGATATTGTAAATACTATTTCCATTTTAGGTTCTTATGCATAAAGACTTTGGCAATGCTTAATTTACAAGAACCTGTCAGGAAGAAAATAATTAGAAAAACAAGCACTAGATACAGTATAGTCTAAAATACGGGGTTGATGTATACTGCTATAGAACTATAAGACTGGTCTTCAAACTTTTTGAATCATATGTCCCTATCAGTATAAAATTTTTAAGCATGCATGCTCTGTGTCTGTGTGTGTATATATATATATAGCTATTCATTAATTATATACATGTGCAATTGCAGTAATTATGTACATTATAAAACAAATGCCAAAATATAAATTAAAAAGTGATTGAAATAAAGATTAACAATATTTTAAAATATTTTTAACAGTACAAAAAACCTTTTTTCTGTCACTGAAAAAATATTGTCAATATTACTAGTGAGAGAAATATGGTTGAATATGCTTAAATATTTTTTGAAGTTTTGGTTTAACATCTTGTGATACAGCAATGTGAAGGTCTGTTTCTAAATTCAGTTGTTTTGATACTTGGTTTTAATAGCTGTCATAGCTAAAAAAGTTACTTCAAAGATACAGAGATCCAAATGGAATTAGTGAATGGTGTTACATTTTTATATTTTTAACAAATGTCTTCACTGACACTTCTCTTTCTGAAAAATTTTAAACAGGTTAGAAAATGTTATTTCCAGGTTTTTTTTATTGTATAGATAGGAGAAATTTTATAGGTAACACAGAATCACAGAATATTAGGAGTTGGAAGGAACCTCAAAAGATCACCCAGTCCAACCCCACTGTCAGAGCAGGATCACCTAGACCAGGTCACAGAGGAACGCATCCAGGTGGGTCTTGAATGTCTCTAGAGAAGGAGGTCCAGTGCTCTGTCACCCTTACAGTAAAGAAGGTTTTCCTCATGTTCAGATTGAACCTCCTATGCTCCAGCCTGCACCCATCACCCCTTGTCCTGTCGTTTGCTATCACTGAGA
>NW_010174058.1:0-289 GCF_000695765.1 Mesitornis unicolor
AGATGTCAACCATGGAAGAGGGAAGAAGGAGGAGGAGAAAGTGAAGAAGGAAGAAGGAGAAGGAGGAGGAAGAAGAATGTTGTGGTCTAGGCCTGGGCTGGGCACTCAACCCTGGGCAGACGCTTGCTGTGAACCCCTCTGCCCTCCCCAGAAGGGAAGAGAAAAGAGAAGGAGGGAGAGAGACTGAGAAAACCAACAGATTGAATGAAACAACAACACTGATACTGCAGGATAGTGATGGAAATAGGAAATAATGGAATATATACAGATATGTACAAATATAGATACA
>NW_010174058.1:580-834 GCF_000695765.1 Mesitornis unicolor
GGGAGACAGTGGCCTTGCCATGTTTCCATCACATCCCAGCACTATCACTTGTAGCAGTGAGCACTGCTGTTAAACCATGCTGCTGGTTTGAGCCCCTGAGAAGAGACTGAGCTGGAAAGTGGAATCACTGCATAGCAAATCAGTTCTGTCGAGCTCAGAGCAGGACAAAGGAGGAGGAGGAAGGAGGAGGAAGGAGGAAGAAGAGCCATCCCCAGCAGACTCACCAGTTTACAGTGAATGTGGCAGGTACAGGA
>NW_010174058.1:867-1280 GCF_000695765.1 Mesitornis unicolor
GCCTCGCTCCCCCCAGCTCCTCTCCATGGCCAACTCCAAACCATCAAACACCTCGAGCACCTCCGAGCGGTTTGTGTCTCGTTGCAGATGGTGAACGTCTACCGGGCGCACCAGCACTCCTGCTTCCTGTACCTGGGCAGCATCCTGGTGGACGAGTACGGCATGGAGGAGGGCTGCCGGCAGGGACTGCTCGACATGCTGCAGGTGGGCTGGGTTCCTGTGGGTCCAGGTCATAAAATCAGGGTCATTTGGCCTGGAAAAGATCTCCAAGACCATCCAACATCAACCCATGGCCACCAAACCACGTCCCCAATGCCACATCCACACGGTTTGGGAACCCCTGCAGGGATGGGGACTCCCCCACTGCCCTGGGCAGACTCTGCCAGTGCCCGAGAAACCAAATTAACCTCAAT
>NW_010174058.1:1635-3406 GCF_000695765.1 Mesitornis unicolor
GCCCCCTTTCCGTTTGACCCCCCAGCCCCCCCAGCCGCTCCCCAGCATTCGGCTGCTCCAGAGCCCTCCCCAGCTCCATCACTCTGCTGTGGTCCATGCTGAAGTCTCCCAGCAGGCAGAAGGGCTCTCTGGGATGTAGGAGATGACTAACGGACGCCCACCACCCTTCTAGGCGCTATGCATCCCCACCTTCCAACTCCTCGAGCAGCCCAACGGCCTTCAGAACCACCCGGACACCGTGGACGACCTCTTCCGACTCGCATCCAGGTACCCCCGCTCTCCTGTCACCCACGGAGGGGTCATGGGAGCGCTCCCGTCTGCCCCGAGCGCCGGTAACGTCCGTGTGTCCTCTGCCCGGCCAGGTTCATCCAGCGCAGCCCCGTCACCTTGCTCCGCAGCCAGGTGATGATCCCCATCCTCCAATGGGCCATCGCCGCCACCACCCTGGATCACCGGGACGCCAACTGCAGCGTCATGAAGTTCCTGCGCGACCTCGTCCACACCGGCGTGGCCAACGACGTGAGTGGGTGGTGGTGGGTGGTGATGGTGATGGATGAGGAGGATGGAGGATGGATGAGGATGGGGATGAGGAGGATGGATGGAGGATGAGGAGGATGGAGGATGAGGATGATGGATGAGGAGGATGAATGAGGATGAGGATGAGGAGGATGGATGGAGGATGAGGATGATGGATGAGAATGAGGAGGATGGATGAGGATGGAGGATGAGGAGGATGGATGAGGATGAGGAGGATGGATGAGGATGAAGGATGAGGATGATGGATGATGGATATGGATGGAGGATGAGGATGATGGATGAGGATGGGGATGGATGAGGATGGAGGATGAGGATGAGGAGGATGGATGAGGATGAGGAGGGAGGATGAGGATGATGGATGATGGATGAAGGATGAGGATGATGGATGAAGGATGAGGATGATGGATGAGGATGGAGGATGAGGATGATGGATGAAGGATGAGGATGATGGATGAGGATGATGGATGAAGGATGAGGGGGATGGATGAGGATGATGGATGAGGATGGAGGATGGAGGATGATGGATGAGGATGAGGAGGATGGATGAGGATGATGGTGATAGATGATGGGTGGAGATGAGGATGGATATGGATGAGGATGATGGAAGATGGATGAGGATGAGGGTGATGGATGAGGATGAGGAGGATGGATGATGGTGATGGATGATGGCTGAGGATGGATATGGATGAGGATGATGGATGAAGATGATGGATATGGATGAGGATATGGATGATGGGTGAGGAGGATGGATGATGGGTGATGATGCGGGGGATGGTGACGGCTGGTGATGGTGACGCCATCCTCATCAGTATTGGCCACCCCGGTCCCCTGCAGGGCTGTCACCTGTGTTTCCTCCATTACTGCCCACGGAGATGCTCCAGGAGTCGCTCCCAGAGCGAGGAGCACCATGTCCCTGCCCCCAGCCGCAGCTCACCCCTTCTCCTTCCTCCTCCCCGCAGCACGAGGAAGACTTTGAGGTGCGGAAGGAGCTCATCAGCCAGGTGATGAACCAGCTGGGCCAGCAGCTCGTCAACCAACTGCTGCACACGTGCTGCTTCTGCCTCCCGCCCTACACCCTGCCTGACGTCGCCGAGGTGCTCTGGGAGATCATGCAGATCGACCGGCCGGTGAGAGGGACGGGATGACCCCCAAAACAATGCCGGGGGGGGTTCAGGCTTCAGCCCTGAGCAGAGTTTGGCTCCATATCCCGAGTTTCTGCCTCCTTGTGCTCCCG
>NW_010174059.1:0-8727 GCF_000695765.1 Mesitornis unicolor
GACCCTGAGGGAGTGCGGGGCGGCCGTGCTTTGCGCCCTGCTCAACCCCGCCCCAGCGGCGAGCCCCGCCCTACGCGCGCAGCGAGGCCAGCTCAATGCACCGCCGATGGGGGCGCGCAGGCCTGGGGAGCGGATTGCGGAGCCTGGGTTCACCACTCTAAAACCCTCACGTTATTTTAAACATCCAGCCCTCTCCAAATTAAAAATTACCTTTAACAACAAAGGGTAAAAAGCACCAGCACCAGCTGGAACTTTTTTTTTGTTCAGCCAAGAAAAGGGTAAATACCAAAGGATTTCCATCTTGAAAAATATCCTTTAAGTTAAGAGATAGCATTTGCTTAGTGCAGGCTTAAACTGCTTGTGTCCTCCCTGTCTGAAAACCCATGATTTCGAAGGATAATTTCCAATTTATACTGCCAGGATACAGCTGATGTTCTTCACTAAATGCAGTTATTCCTGCAATACACAGAGCTATTACAGCAGCAGACAGAACAGCTATGTACTATGGATTAACAAGACAGTACAGTCAAAGCACAACTACCAGGTATTCTGTGATCTCATGTCTGCCCATTGCAAGAAGTTTTCTTTTTGGAATAAAAAGACAGTATCAGAGTTCTGTGTCAGGAAATACAGGTAAAACTTAAAGGAAAGTGTCTTTATATCACCTCCAACGTTCACAGAACAGTTTAAAGACCAACACAGAATAAAATCTACTCAAATTCAGCATTCATGTAGAAACATTTTAATATATACAAGATGCAACATGTATAAAAAGGTAAATTACAATTTCAGTTTATGGACAGAGAGTGCCTTCTGCTTCTTCTCATTCTTCTTTAACTTGTTTGCATCTTTGATCTGCATTTTTACTTGATCTTGTAGTTGAGAAAAGAAGGCCTGGGACGACTTCAAGACCTTGTCTTTACCTTCATCCTGAAATGGACAATATGTTTGTTATAACCATGAAATGTAAAACACTACCATGATACCAGTTATGCACAGATAATGGTATTTTAGAAAAAAAAAAAGAGAAGATTTATTTTAGTTTCAAAATCTGTTTTTCACTGCATTCTTATACCACTTCTGCTGTCTAAAGAAGTAAAGAGCATATTCCTTTTCTAATTAACAATTAGCATGGAAGAACAGGCACATCATGAGCCTTGTACATCATGAGCTACAACTCTGTCTCAATAGTTTGTGTTCTGCTCTCCTTTTGAAAAGGTAAGCACAAACGTTTTAGAAGTAATCGAGTTATTTTTCCCATTAGTTACTAACACAAAAATTCCAGAGATTTCTAAAATCTAATTTATAAGGCAAAGGTGGTCCACAAGTCTACTGTTTTGTAGAAAGCAAAACAAAAGCAACTTGATGAGATTATAGAAAAGGCTCCATAAAAAGAACTACAAAGTTAGAAACAAATATTCTGTTTTGAAAAAGCTTTAGTCGCTCAGAGCTACGAAACACCTCAATAGAAACCTCATCCTCAATTACACATGCAAGCAGTCCCCCTTCATCAAGTGGAACAGTTGAAATGCAGGAAATAAGAGCACAAGTGTTACTATTTGCTGGAACACCACCGTGTGAACACTCTGAAATAAAAAGGTAGTATCTAATGCAAACAATTTCTGCTTTCTGAATACAATTTGATATAAAGTAACTGTACCACACAGTTTTTTCATATTTTTCATATTATCTAAAGGTTAGGTTGCTTACAAATTCAAATCTATTTCATACTCTGAGTAAGCTTCTGAAGGTTTCAACAGTCATTTAGGTATGATATAAATAATTAAAGCAGTAAGATCTAAATCAATACGCTTTATAAACACAGGGGTCACTGCAGAGTGCAACCAGAGTTGTATTTTTACTGACATCACACTGTCAGGATAATCGGCAAAACCAGGACTAAAAAGACATTCAACACTACTTGGAATAAGACAGAACTATGGATTAGAAGTGTCCTTCCAAAACTGTAGTTCAAAAGAGTACAGGGGAAAGTAAGGGGGGGAAGGGGGCTGACAAGTATGCTTCTGCCCTTTCCATGTTGTCTTCCTACCTTTCTCCAGCAGCTACATTTACCTTTTGTACTTGCTCAGACATAAATAAGGTAACCAGGTTTGGGTGGTAAGATGATATACCACCTGCACACAAGAATTTTTGAAGGGATGGAAAAACATTAGGAGTTGTAATTGAGCCAAGAGGGACGTGAGGGAAACAAACCCTACACTTCGTAGTTCTCTGTGATAAAATTCCCTTTGCTCCCTCTAGCTATGAATTCTCTACCCTTGGGATTTTAATACTCTTTAGCTGGGAAGCTCCAGGTCATACAGGACTACTTAGCGCAGTCTTACCTTGAGCAGAGATGCTTTGCCTTCTTTTGTAAGCTTTTCTAGTTTTGCTGCAGCAGCTTTTTTGCTAAGTTTCGTGCCTTGTTCTGGTTTCATCTTTTCAAGAAGCTTTTGACGTTTCTCCTTCTCTCTTCGCTTCATACGTTTACGAAGCTTTTTCTTTCTTAGTTCCCGTTTTTTGTCCGTGGGAGTCTTTTCCGCATTTGTTTTTACATCACCAGCTTTGTTCTTTTCCTAAAGAGAACAAGATCTCCAGATCCATAAGCGTGCAAAAGAAAAGACTCACTTCACATTACTCAAATCTGTCTTAGCATTTCCATTATTTCAAGTGTTTCACCAGGGCAATGCTGCTTTAAGACAAAGCCCAAAAACTGGCAAAAGTTAGGAAGCGAGATCTGTACAACTGATTGAAGGCACGCTAATTGCTCTTCCCTATTATCATTTAGCTCTCCCCTTCCAAATACCCATATATACATTGAGAAAATAATTACCATCACATCATAATAAAGAACAAAGCCAAAGCATAATATTGTAGCCTAGCACAGTCAAATAAAATTAACCCTTTCCCCTTCTTCATTAAAAAAAAAACCCAACCAAAAAAACCAACAAAACCCAAACCACAAACCACCACACTTCCCCCTCATCAAAAAAAAAAAAACCAAAATAAACTCCCACAAAACCAAACCGAAACAACACAACACCAACCAACACTAAAATGCTAGGCAAGAAGGTCCACAAGGTGAGGAACTCAGGGTAGGGGGTAGGTAGATAAATTCTCCGGTTGATCTGGCAGCCAGCACAGTCGTTCTAACAACAATACAGAGCCTCTCCAGCTCTTTATGTGATTTGTAGTTGTATTTACCTTGATCTCCTCTGGTGCTAAGAGAGCAGCATCACTAACAGCAACAGGTGCTACTTCTTCCATACTTATAGCAGGAAGGTTTGAAACTATTTTAACTTCTGGCACAGGCTAGAAAATAAGAAAACATGTTCAGGACTGAGCACACCATCTCACAGCAGCTTACAGCTACCTGAAGATGCTATATAGCTGGTTTTGTTTAGAGACAATTATAGTGCATTTAATATGAAATAAGAACAAGCTCAGTAACACCGAATGATTACTTTATGTTCCAATTCCCAAACATATTTTAAAGTGTCTAGTTTCAAAGAGAGAGAAAACACACCCAACTTTATGAAACTTATGTACTTACAGGTTTGGGTGTGAAGTGGAAGTTGCAAAGCGCATCCAGCTTCAGGAACAGTGAATCCATAATCTCCTGAATTTCTTTGTGTTCAGGATTTTCTTCCTCTTCAGTCTTTTGCTGCATTAACAACACAATGTTACTGCAACACCACTCATAAAGCTATTTTACTCTAGCAAGACTGATCACACCACAATATACAATTCAGAGCACTCAGAGAAAGACTGAAGCACTTCCACAAAGGTGAAAGCAGAGTTAGCAGTATACAAATGAACATGTAAGATAATGTGGTGTGAACTTCACACCAAAAGGAAAGGCACCACTTATGTTACCTGCTGAAGTTTCATGTATTCTTGCTCATAGATCTCAGCAAGACTCAGTTTACTCTTCTCATGATCCAAAGTGATACGTTTCTTGTACTCAAAAGCATCCTCTTTTGGTTTTTCTTTCGGTACTACATCATCCCATGCCTGGGAAAGTAATAAATTAATGACCAAATCCAACTACTGTCAAATATCAGGTGCTATAGCTTATTTAGAACATTTTTCATATTACGTATCTGACACACAAAGTAGTTCATGCATGTGGCATCCAAGGAACTCATTAAGTCTCACAGTTTCATTTGGGGAAAAAAAAAAAGAAAGGAATAAAAGACGTACAGCTCTCGCTTGTGGGCTTATTTTTAGTCAGTCAGGGCAAAAATTTTATAACAAATAACAGAAGCATAATTTTCTTAAGTATTTAAATACTGTCCCCCATATGTACCTTTTTTTTTAATTCAACTAAATGTAAGCGTCAACAAGCTGTGGGATACAAATCTATCAGTGGCTTTTAAGAAAAACGAAGTAAACAACTGAGTTTTGGTTAGTATTCAGAATGCTCAGAGCTCTACAGTCATGGTAATAGACAAAATTTAAAGACTGGCATTAGTTACTACTTATAGTTTTATCCTCACTTTTTTTTTGAAGCGCACCAAAACCTAGCATATAACAGGCATGTAAAAACAGCCCTCTTTAGAAATCTAAAGACGCATTTTTCACGGCAACAGAGTAATAAAATCAGTTGCAGAAATTAATTAAGATAATTCTACATGTAACATTTTAAGAGCTTCAAACTCATCCTTGAAATGTGCCCTGTGAATCAAGTCCATGAACAAAATAGCGAGAAACAAGTAAGGTCATGCTAACCTCATCCAGTATTCTCTGTTTAATGAGATCTTCAAGCTGAAAAGTAGTTTCTTCTGTGATCACAGGAGCTGAGAGGTGAAAGAGAATTTAAAGATTAGCATTTCTCCATCAAGATGTATTTTTATGTTCTAACAAGAAGTACTTTTTGTTCTATGAAGAAAAAAAAACCCAGAAAAAGCCTTCCCAAAAATGTAATAATTGAAGGTAAAGTAAGCAAATAATGTTTTCCTCTATCTTGAAGAGACTAATCATGTTATGCAAGGCTTATAAATGACTAAATCTGCCACTGAATTAATGAACTTTGAGTTCAGTTAAGAATTAACAGAAAAGAATATAGTTTCCTGTAGTCTCCATCATGAAAATGCACCACCTCAAAAAACACACCAAGAAGTTTAACTTAGCGTTCTCTTGCCCTGCTCGTGAATCACAGGTGTTTTCAGCAAGGTCAAAGGGAAGAAAACACAACGTGGTATGCAACATGCTTTCACAAAAGCCCTCTCCCACTACTTACCCATTCGGACTGCATGGTCAAAAAGGACTGTTTCCTCTAGAAGGCTGTTTTCAGGTCGTTTGTGTCCAGCCACTTCTCCTTTAAGCTGCCAAGGTTTCTCCTCTAACAACTCTTCTTCTAAACTTTCTATTTTTTTGCTCATCTGAAAAACGTAATTTCCCCAAGAAGTTTCAAACATAGAGCTCAAAAGTATTAATAGTTATTTCAGGTACTTCTAATTCCTCCTCACATAGAGATGAGGGAATATATGATTGCATATATCTCTGATGTAGATAAGCCCCTTCTTTTCTTTTTTCATAACTTGTAAACAGACTTTTCATATTTGCCAGACTCGGGACAAATCACACAACCATTAGAAAAAAAAAAGTATTGGCCACTGTTTCGAAGTATTGCAAAAAAAAACCCCAAAAACCCAACCCTCAAACAATTACCTTTTCCTGTCTCTTTTCAAAAGAAGACTTTATTTCACTGGGATTGATGCTCTTCTCTAATTGCATATCAGTAACATCTTCTGTTTCGCTATCATCAGGCAAACTAAAAGTAACTTTTTTAGAGGCTTCTTTACTTCTCATATTCTCCATCGTAATTTCATCCATATCCTCAACCCTGTAACATTAAAATTTCATATAACAAAAGTTGAAAAGCTTCTATGATTTTTATCGTTAAGATATTTCAGCCATTAGATGTTTACAGGTTACAACTAACTCACAGTTAAGAAACAAAATCAGTTTTCATAGAAACCCAATGGCAGGGGATACCAGGGAAACTTCTATATATTAAAAATAACTTTAAAAAAAACCCCTAAATTTACAGGCATTGAATGATTTATTCAAATAAATATCAAGAGAATACTCAAAAGATAAGTACATAAATTACTTTTTAAATAAGTTAACAATGCAAGCCATGAACATAAAGCAGGTAACAGAATGGCAAACCATGACCGAAGTGAGCTTGGAAGTCTCACCTTCTTTTCTACTTCATTTCAGTTTAAAATTACAAGGACATTTTAACTGCAAATAAAGCATATACTTACTCAGACATGCTTTCTTCATTCTGCTCTTCAACAGCACTGTCTGCTTCCTCTTCCTGATCATATTCAACATCATCAGCTACTAAATCGTCATTGCCATCAACCGGATCAAAGAAATCTTTGTATGTCAGGTCTCTAGAACTTTTAATTGGCTAAGAAGGGGAGGAGGAAAAAACACCAAACAAGACCAAAATAAAACTGTTAAGACTGACAGAAATCTAAGGGTATCCTGTCTTTTGAAGTCTTTAGCACCTGGAGAATAGCATTATTTGTATAGCAGTACGTCAGTTTAGTGAAGCATTAAGCTGTAGTAAAGCATCTTAGTAAAACTATTACAAGTATTTAAATTATTCTACAAGTTAAATTCATTTCCAATTTTAACACATACAGAAGTCAAAGAGCAGCAAATTTTGCGAACTACTTGTTGGAATGCATGCATTTCGTTATACCCTGGGTGTAGTTATTACTTGCTAATGAGAATCTCTGGTAATAGTAAATAATAAAAGATTTATTTTTATAGAATCATTAAGGTTTGAAGAGACCTCTACGATTATGAAGTCAAATTGTCAACCATTTCGAAACAAATACTCAGCAACTTAAGTTAAATCAGGGTTACAAAGCCATGCCCCTGGATGAAGAAGTTGCCAAAAGCCCTTTGCTCTGCATCAGTCACCTTAGTAATCTGTAACTGCCAGACATCAATGCTGAGTGAAGCATCTTGTTCATTTGCTCATCACCTATTCTGAAATTTTGCAAGGCCACTTATTTCTTGTGACATATGAGCTCTCTCTTTATTCATGCAAAAACCCAGGACTCATCTCAAGAGAAATTGGAACAGTAGAATAGTAAAATCTTCTACATTAGGACACTTTGTTACCAGATACTTATATCAAATATATTATTAAAGTAAAGCTTCAGAACTAATCATCAGTCATCAAATTAAATCTGGTGGTTTCTACTCAGACTTCAACAATTTACAGTCACCCTAGTGGATATCAGATTCTGATCTAAAGGAAAAGAGAGCTAGGAAAATTAATTTACTTATATTCTTACTTTGACTTTAGCTTCTTCAGATTCATCCTCCTCATCATCTGAAAAGATGTCTTCAAAATAATTAATATCTTCCTCCTCCTCCTCCTCCTCCTCCCTGTTTTCTTTCTCTGCATGTTCTAGAAAAGCTTCCATCTCAGCCAGCTTGAAAAACTCATCATCCACTACAGATTTTCTTCCCATTTTTTTCAATGTGGTTTCCTTCGCTGGTTTAATTTGTTGCTTCAGTGCTTCAATATCAAAGTCATTATCAGAATCTTCATCACTGCATTTCTGCATTATGCTTTCTCTGAGTTTACTTTGGTTCTCTTTAGCTTTAGTTTTATCTTTTTTACAAACACTCTTCTGCGCAGTTTCTGCTTCCATTACGTTGTCTTCCAGTTCCTTGTCACTGCTGGTCTCTGCATCAGAGCCATCCTCTTCCTGGTCTGAGAGAAGGGAAAGATCTTCATCCTCAGCATCCCTTGCAATGGATTTCTTGAAGAAATCGAGAACTGCACTGTTCTGGAGCTCCAGTTGTTGCCAAATCTGTTCTTCATCAAAATTTTCTATCACCAGCTCTTTTAGAGGACCACCAAGAACTACATTACTTCCCAGAGCTTTACTCAAATCATAGAGAGTCTTCGTTAACGCTCTGAAGTCAGCAGCCAGTCCCTCTTGCACACTAAACGCAGGAAAAAATTAAGAGCTTTAAAAAGCACAACAGTTAAAATTTTTTATTTATTTTGCATTTCACAGAATTTACTACCTTCTATTCATCTTACGCCTTCCATGAAGTTAATCACACAGTATTGCAGCTCTTTTTAGATTAGGTATTTTGGTGCTATAAAATAGCACTTTTCAACAGTTACTGCTGTTGTTTAACTTTCAGCATCATTACACATCCTGTGAGTAGCAGCTGAACAAAATATTCCACTCTTCTATAGCTGCATCTTATACCCTGATAACATTTAAGCACTCCAGACAATTTTGATGAAGTAAACAGCATAGCACGAACATCTAAAAAATCTAAGATCCAGGCTTTGAGTTTTGAAAAGGTAACTACCTTCCTCCCCTGCCTTGCTCCTCAGCTTTTATATTCGGGTCGTCTCTTCTACTTTTTTTTTTGTAGAGCTACCAGTGCTTCAACATAGCTGGCAGAAACAGAAACCTCCGTTTCCTAATTCCCACATGCCAAAGAAAGCTGCAGAAGCCCCAGCCAGGCCTCGACACTGCTAACAACGCGGTTCAGGAGAGCTCTGCAGCACCGAGGGGTGCTGAGGTGCCTTCCCTCGCACAGCACTGAGGTCCGCAGGAATCGCAGGGCGCTACACACACACACCACACACACAGCCCGGCATATGGGGAGCATGCAGCCCCGCAGTACCTGAGGAAGGACTCCGGGCGCGCCGCGGCGGCGCCCGCC
>NW_010174059.1:8882-11027 GCF_000695765.1 Mesitornis unicolor
AGGCCACCAGCTGAACGGCCCCGGCGACTCCAGCAGCCGGCCGCAAAGGTTCCGCACACAGGAGTTCCGCCTCGCCGTGCTCCATACCCGCGGGAGCGGCCCGGCCCTTGAGTCAAAAGCATTCCTACCTCCCAGCTCGTGCTTGTGCCGCAGGACCGCCTCCTCCGCAAGCAGGATATGGTGGAGTCAGGCACTGATGGCTGCTGCTCCCTCCCCTTGGAAGAGCTGCTCTAGATTGGGACGTTCAGCAGCACTGAAAAAAACGGCTCTAAATATTAGCTACAGTCAGCTACAGTCGTCTTACTTGGCAGTTTTACCTTTCTGACCTACATACAAGGGTTATTTTGGAACTACACATTTCCAGCTGATTCTGTGAGAAAAATGCCCGATGTTATCTGGCATCTCCAAGCTCCCAGCTCACCAGGCACAGTCACATGCCCAGACAATTGGCGAGCACTGTGCAGCATCCAAGCATTACTTTACATCACGTAATTTCCTTGAAGTTTATTTTATAAAGTCAAATTAAGCACTACAACCACAGACCTGGACTGCCCCCTGGGCTGCACTCACCCTACCTGCACCCATTCCAGGCCATCTGGACCCCTGGAACCAAAACTGTAACCAACCTTCTAACTTTGCTCTTGCTATTGCCTCTGCTGTTCCTTTGCTCCTTTCATATTTCCTTCTGACAAAAAAAAAAAGAGATGTCTTTTCAGTGCACAGAAAACAAAGCCCTGCTATACAACTTCTGTGTGTCCTCTCATTGGCACTTTGCACCCTCAAAAAGAATTTGTGTGGAGCAGGGCCCAGCCAGCAGAGGCACAAGTATGAGTTGTACCTATGCTTCTCTGATCCTCACAGATACACGTGACATTTCACAACCTGGGCTGGAAGCAGAAAGTTTCATATATTGTGACTTTTAAATACCCATTTTGACAACTAATTTTGATCTGCATTTTTAATTATTCAGATATTACCAAATTTGAAATGGCATGAGCTGTTTATCTATTTAGGATGTGTCAAAGCAACTTGCAACGTCCTATGCCCCCTGACACAAGGGGAATGCAGCACCAGAATGTTGCATAGAGAGCTGAATTTTTGAGTATCAAAGAAAGCAGCTTGTAAATGACAATAACTGGGTCTTCAAAACAGGGACCAAGTGTTGGGGATGTTTTCACAGAAAGCAACATCGTAAGACTAGGAGAACATAAATTTTGTCCAGCCAAACACTTGGTCCTGGGAACCATCGGGGAGGATTAACTGCAGGACTCCTAAATCAATTTCTTTGCATTCCCTAATGACCATATCCTTGAGAAGAAGTTACAAGACTAGTAAGAGTCCAATAATCCAGACCAAAGAGGTGCCAAATGTTGGACCGTTGCCTAATGAGGATGAAGTCAGCAAAAACTGTGAAAACTTTGCTAAAGGTGCAGCAGGGAGAGACCGTGATCACCGACTCAAGGACCACCGACCCAAAAGAAAGAGAACACTGTGCATGCGGACTCATTAGCATGCAAAGCGTCAAATTAACAGGCCAATAGAAAGTAGATTAAGTAATTTTGTACCAATTAATGTAGTTTTAGGTGGGGTTTAGCTAATCATGTATTAGCATAAATACGGTGTAGTTTTTACAGGTGGTGTAGTTGATTTGTGGAAATCCACCGAGCACCCAGCCTTGCACAACTCTGAAATAAACAATGTCTCCTCTCTAAAGAGAGTTTGTGTGTTTCAGGAGTTCTTTCAGTTTCGGTAACAAGACGACAGCATGCTCGTTGTCCCGAGTCTCTTTCGCACAATGCTTTAGTCAGAAAACCTTCTCTACAGCCGTCCTTTGCTATAGCCGGTCTCCTTCGCACTTTCTTTTTCCAATACAGTGCCCAGAGCTGCCCTGCAGAGGTAGGCAACATGCAGCAGCGCAGCCGCAGCTCTCTGTCGGGCGGAGCTTTCACCTCCTGGGAAAAAAAAAAACCCCCCCCCGCCCGGGCGAGAGCCCTCGCCGTGACAGAGCCATTGGCACTGCCAGTGCCTCGTACCAAGATGCTCCGGTGGCGCCGGTACTACAAAACACAGCCCCGGGCTATCAGAGTTCCGAAGGGCTCCCGGCTGGGGCGCACCTTTCGCCCGGGGCAGCCAGGGGACGGCTCG
>NW_010174060.1:0-1881 GCF_000695765.1 Mesitornis unicolor
GGACACGGCCACGGAGAGGGCACATGGTCACAAGGTAGGGGACGCGGTCACTTAGAGGGGGACACGGTCATGGCTGGGGGACATGGTCAGGGAGCAGGGGACACGGCCACGGAGCGGGAACACGGTCATGGAAAGGGGGACACGGTCACTTAGAAGGGGACACGGTCAGGGAGCAGGTGACATGGTCACGGAAAGGGGACATGGTCACTTAGAAGGGGACACAGCCACGGAGTGGGGGACATGGTCACAGGGAAGGGGACATGGTCACGGCTGAGAGACACGGTCACTTAGAGAGGGACACGGCCACGGAGAGGGGACATGGCCATGGAAAGGGGACATGGCCATGGAAAGGGGGACATGGTCACGGAGCAGGGACACGGTCACTTAGAGGGGGACATGGCCACGGAAAGGGAACATGGTCATGGAAAGGGGACACAGCCAGAGAAAGGGGGACACGGCCACGGAGAGGGGACACAGTCACAGAGAGGGGGACACGATCAGGGAGCAGGGGACATGGCCACAGGGCAGGAACACGGTCACGGAGTGTGGATACAGTCACAGGGCAGGGACACGGCCATGGGGCAGGGGACACGGCCACGGGGCAGGGGACACGGTCACTTAGAGGGGGACACGGTCACAGAGAGGGGACACGGCCACGGAGAGGGGACACGGTCAGGAAGAGGAGGACACGGTCACAGCTGGGGGACACAGTCACAGAAAGGGGACACGGTCACGGAGTGGGGACATGGTCACTTAGAGGGGGACACGGTCACGGAGCAGGGGACACGGCCACAGGGAAGGGGACATGGCCACAGAGAAGGGGACGCGGTCACTTAGAGGGGACACAGTCATGGGGCAGGGACATGGTCATGGAGAGGGGACGTGGTCACAGAGCAGGGGACATGGCCACAGGGAAGGGGACACGGCCACAGAGACCGGGACACGGTCACAGAAAGAGGACACGGTCAGGGAGAGGGGGACATGGTCACAGCTGAGGGACACGGTCACTTAGAGAGGGACACGGCGACGGAGAGGGGACACGGCCATGGAAAGGGGGACAAGGCCACAGGGAAGGGGACACAGGGAGCGGGGGACATGGTCACGGCTGGGGGACACGGTCACAGAGAGGGGACACAGCCATGGAGAGGGGAACATGGTCACTTAGAGGGGACATGGTCACAGAGAAGGGGACATGGCCACAAGGAAGGGGACACGGTCATGGGGCAGGGACACGGTCACGGCTGGGGGACATGGTCATGGAGAGGGGACGCGGTCACAGGGAAAGGGACGCGGTCACAGAAAGGGGACACGGTCACGGAGAGGGGGACACAGCCACGGAGACGGGACACAGTCATGGGGCAGGGACATGGTCATGGAAAGGGGGACACGGTCACGGAGAGGGGGACACGGTCAGGGAGCAGGTGACATGGTCACGGAAAGGGGACATGGTCACTTAGAAGGGGACACAGCCACGGAGTGGGGGACATGGTCACAGGGAAGGGGACATGGTCACGGCTGAGAGACACGGTCACTTAGAGAGGGACACGGCCACGGAGAGGGGACATGGCCATGGAAAGGGGACATGGCCATGGAAAGGGGGACACGGTCACGGAGAGGGGGACACGGCCACAGAGAAGGGGACACAGAGGGGACACAGCACAGGGGTCCGGGTGTCGCGGAACCGGGGTGGTCCCCACCTTGGCCTCCTGGATGAACTTGGAGATCACCACCGGCTGCTCCCGGGACACGGCCACCGCGTTGCTCAGCACCCGCTCCAGGTCGCCGTCCGTGTAGGCCACGTTCATGGCGGCGCCGCTCAGGACGTAGGACGGGCGCACCACGCAGGGGTACCCCACCTCCGCGCAGAACCGCCTGGCCGAC
>NW_010174061.1:0-750 GCF_000695765.1 Mesitornis unicolor
TTCCAATCACATTTATTTACACACTAAAAATACATATTCAGAGTGCACCTTCAGCCTCACTGCTGATTGGACCTGGAGTCATGGAGCTGCCAGTTAGGATGTTGGATCCACCAGCAATTGACAGAAATCACTTATATTTGTAGTCACACATATGTGAGGTGAAAATAAATCCTCAAGTCCACATATTTAAAATAAGAGAGTGACAAAAGAGAGAGCTTTCCTTCATGAATCTCATAGAGGAATCTTCTCTGGAGCTGATCACGATGCAAAAACACTCAGAGGCCGATGTACCTCCTGCTTGATCTCCTGCTTCAGTCTGGAGACTGAAATCAAAGCTGAAGATCCACAGAAAAGGCTCCAGAAACTGCTCTTTCATGTCCCTATAGCTAGGTCTGATAGTTACTATCTACCTAAAATTGGTTACACTGTCCCACTTGCAAGGTATTTAATTACCTTAAAAATGAAGTCAGTTTGCCACAATGCTAAAAATTGACTTGCCTACAAATTCTTGGCTTTCAGTGGCATCATCCCACATGGGCGAAAGGGTAAAAAGACAAATCAAGACACATAAAACTAAAAACTCTCAGTTTTGGTTTTTTTTGCTTCATGTTGCTGGATCTAATTGAGAATCTCTGAGGGAGCAAATAAAATGAAAATGGCTTAAAAACCTTTTTCAAATTATTTTTTGCATATAAAGCAAATTCATGAGAAAGCATCAATAACTTTGGAGCAGCAGGGACTAAGTACATC
>NW_010174062.1:0-417 GCF_000695765.1 Mesitornis unicolor
ACTGCAAAAGGTTGGCCTGGGTGCTTGCGAGGGGTCGCAGCAGTGGTATTAAATTTCCAGGAATCCCAAAAGTTTACCCTGGGCCAGAAAGTGACTGTGTTGGTGTCCCATACGGTATCTGCGGTACTGGAAGCGAAAGGGGGACATTGGCTTTCCCCACCGAGATTCTAGAGGTATCAGGCTCTAATGGTAGAGCAAGATGATGTGGAAATCGTAGTCACTAACATTGTCAACCCAGCTTCCTTCTTCAGTGCAAACCCAGGAGAATAAGTGCATCATGACTGTCTGGAGACCATCGAAGTAACGTACTCAAGCCATTCAGACCTGAGGGACAGCCCCATGGGAGATGCAGAAACCTGGTTCACAGATGGAAGTAGCTTTCTCCAAAGCGGTAAAAGACTCAAAATATGCCTTTGG
>NW_010174063.1:0-38726 GCF_000695765.1 Mesitornis unicolor
AAAGGTAATAAATGCACCGTAAGAAGTACTTCACAGTTACTTGACTAGGTTTAAAATGTAAATGTTCGTAACAACAGTATGAGTACGAGAAACTGAGCCCAGTTTGAGATTTAAATCATCAGTTTACTCTGCATTTGTGAGAAAGACAGGGTAGCTTTAGAAGTAACTTACTGCTTTCTGTTCCTTCTGCTAATATTTTTGTTTGGTGTTAAATTCCATGTTGGACTGAGAGATTTTAATATTTATGGTATTTTACATTATAATAGTAAACATGTGGCACTGCATAATAATGAAATTACAATGATGGTACATTTTACTGTGGCTGTATCCTGTTAATTCTGATGAGAAAGTAATAAAGATCTGTGGGCTTTGATTTAATTATGTAAAGAACATCAAAGTTTGATTTAATGAAGTTCATCCTGGTGTGTTTAGCTCATATAGACTCATATGGATAGATGGAAAGGTGCATATGCACTGGTAGATACACCTGAACTAAAGGTGTGAATTGTTTTCCTTCAGTCTGCTTAGAAATTATTTTAAGCTGTGGATGGGTTTTCTACACAAAATTATTATTATTATTTATATGGCAAGTTTTTGCAAAGTCAAGTGCAATGGTGCTTTTAATTTATATTCTTAGCCTTTTGAATCTGCTGAGTTGGAAGCTCTCAGGTAGGCTCCCAGTTTTTGAAGATTTCACTCTTTACCCATCTTTACCCGTCTTTACCCACTCACTTCAGGTGTGGGGCACTTCTGACTACAAATTACAAACAAGCTTCCAGATTTCAGATTCCTATTCTGATAAAAGCTGCCTTCCAATGAGAATTCTGTTAACATAAGGAAAACAGTAGATTATAACAGCTTTGTTTTTCTTATATATGCAGAGAGAACGGATATTCTCAATTCAGGGTCCAATTTTTTTCCCATTTTTGTAATGTTCAGTGCTGTGCCATGACTGGCAGCTTCTGTTTGGTGGTAACACACCTTCCAGATTGTTTTGTCTTCTGTCTTCTCTTCCCCACAATTCTGAATGACACAAGCTATTTTGATGCACAGCACAAACTATTTTTGATTTCAGCAAGAAATCTTTGCCATTAATCGCAGGGTGGAAAATTTGAGAAAATTTTCATACATTGTCACTGAATGTAACCTCTGCTATAATTGCTTTCTTATGATACTGCTGTTTGAGACTAGAAATAGTTGACTGTTCATGTGCTGAACTGATTCTCTTGTCAGGAGTGGGGGAAAATATCACTTATTTAATCATGTGATTGTGCCTGCACGACAAGCATAGACCCATTTAAACAACAAGATTTTTACATGTTGCCCAGATCTAATAAAATTCCGATTAACCCCAGAATAGAAGGAGTTCTAGAATTGAGGCTGAAAGTCCATTTTTCACCAGACTGCTGAGGAAAAACCCTTGCAATTCTGATTCCTGAGAGTCTTACACTTTGTGTTGGCCTTTCTGCTGACCAGAAGTGAATGACAACCATATGGAGCAATCTTGATGCAGTTTATCAAGTTATATATGACAACAGAAGATATGAGGTCAAAAACCTGCTAACCTCCTGGACCAAAGTGTGCTAATCAATACATCGGCCCTGTCTTAAAGATTTAAGGAAGAATTTCCTCTGCAGAGGCTGGAGTAAACTGAGTTGCTGTTTTGTAATAATCCTGATGAGCGCCTTTGCCCTTTTACTGCTTCTCACTTGCGGTCTGATCCGAAGATCGTTCACAGCAGAGGATCCCTCAATGGGCTTTGGCTCGGGTCAAGGGTGAGGTCAGGTCAGGCATCGTGAAGCTTGGCAGCAGCCGCAAGAAAGGGAACCAAGACCCAAAGACCACAAAGGTGGAGAAAACCTCGAAGTGAAGTTTTGGAGTGGAGTGAAAAATGACACGAGGGCAGGATTCATTTTACCAAACTCAGTCATCTGAAAGTTGCTTGTCACATTCCCTTCATAGCCATAGGATAGGGAAGAAATGAGATAGTGATTCATTGAACCTGTCTTAGATATCTACTTTAGGATGAGATGAATTGCCTTCTGGAGGTGCCTCTTTCTCTCTTTTGACTTTAAAGGAGCCCAGGGGACTAACTGACATTTAGGCAGCTGACTTTCAGATGATAAAGTTAGAAAATCCCTGCCAAGGGAATCTATAGAAGTCGCTGTTGCTACTGCTCTCTCCTCTTTCCTCCTAGCCATTAAGACAGCATTGCAGGTAGGTCTGCTGGCTTGAAAGGGCACCCTTCTGGTACTCTGATGGGTCTACACTATGCTTTCCTCTAGAAAATCTAACCAAGGAAACAGATACCTGATCATTTTACCTGAATAAATTCTCTTTCTCTGAAAAATCAGGGTTGTTTTTTTTTTTATTCAAGAATAATAATTCAAGTTGAATAAACTGCTTAGATTATTTACAATGAGAACGTAGCTCAAAGTTCAGCTGCACCTCTGTTTTCCTCCTGAATAGTTTAAATACCTTCTATTATTCTTTCCACTCCTCCTAACTATAAGTTAGTGTGAATTTAAATATGATATTCCTATACCCTAGCTGCTTTCAAGGCTGAATTAAAGAAAGTGTCGAGGTAACACATTCTTGTTGAAATCAAAGATTGACAAAGTTGACTTGGATTTACTGCATATCTTTAGAAATCTGACTCCACATTTATTCAGGGGAACAGGTACAGAAATAACTTCATTTCTTTCCTCATATTATTATAAATAAAAGAGTATAGTTGTGTCCTTCATGCAGAAGGAAAGCACTTCAAAACAAAAGGTACCCTCGGTTTCCTGCCATGGAGAAGAAAAACTGGCACCTAATTTGTTCAGATGGCTTTGTTACTGGGTTGGTCAGGCTTCATTTTTCTCACATTTTCAAAGCAGATTTTTTTACTAATAGCTGGATTCTTACCGGTATTTGGCTTCTGAAAATGTGTGTGGTTACATAGTGGGATTTTCCATAATACTGCATTTTTAAGGACAAAGATCTTCCTGCTGGATCCTTAATCTTATTGATAGTCAATAACATTTAAACTTCTAAATTTAATTTGAAAACATATTTGGGCTACTAAGGTAGTTAATATTTAGATATTCTTGAAAATTTAGACTTGGATGTTGAATTAATTTATGATTTTGTATTCAGTTTTGAAATAAAGTTATTTGAGTAGAATTATTTTTAGTGAACCATATCTCTTCCTTCAAGTTCTACATTTTGGTTCACTGCAAACAAAAAAATCTCAAGAGATTAGTTATCCAAATGGAGGCATCTCTGGTAAGACACACATGATCGCTTTTGGAAATGATCATTGCTTGAGATACAGACTTTGGCTTCTCTTTCCCCTTTTTTTCACTGAGAGAGAGCAAAGTGTTTGCTACAGCAAGGCAAGAAAAGAGAAGAAATAACTGCAAATAAAGCAGATCTGCTCATGGAATACTGTGAACATTATGGTGGGACATAATGTAGGTTGAATTTGACAGTTGTTTAAATATATATGGAGCCAGATTCTTCTCTAGAATCAGATATGTAAATTGAAGTCACTTTTGTTGTAGCAAGTAGAGTTGAATCCTACCTCTACTATCTATTAAGAAAAGATTAGCTCTGGGACAAATAGAAATATTTATATGATTTTAGTTATGTGTTTAAAGGTTGATTCTGCACTTATGGGTATTTCAAAAAATACAGGAAGCCATTTGGTATGATTGTACAGACATGATTCGTACTGAAGTCAATAGGAGCTGTCAGCAAAATGTGAAAGTAAAATATATAAAATAATAAAATAGTCCACGGTTTATTGTAATGTATTTTAAAATATTATTATTATGAATTCAAATGCTTATTGGTAAAAATGTTTGCCAAATCAAATATAAAAATAAGTTAGTTTCTTTTCAGTGCAGCTCTCTGTTGGGTTAGCCAGAATTGTAAGCACTTGCGGGAACACTTTAGTGTTAAAATTTATGAAGGTAAATTTTGCTTTATCTGTTTCCTTGTCTTAAGAAAATGCCTAGATTTGTGATCCTCAGAAATATTTTGACTGGTACTCATCAAAACAGTCTTTCATTATCCTTTCTGAATGCCCGCACTAAATCCTCCAAAGCTTTAGGATTAGCTGCACTAATAAAGTCAGTTCTGAGTAAGCTCGACATTGTTCTTAATTGCTTATAAACATATCTGTGTGCAGCAGTGAATCAGCCAAAAGCAAGAATGCCAGAGAAAAATTGAGATACTGTTTCATGTGTTTTCAAGAAGTAATATTGTTTTGCTTTCTCTCTTCAGTTGGTTTTGAGGCTGGGGCTCGAGAAAGCACTAACACTTCTCCTTGGTGAGCTGGCTGTTCCCTGTAATCCAGACTGAGAAATACAGAGGAAAGAAGAGCATATTTCAGGAGTTTGACTCTGCAAATTACATACACATTTTCCTCTTTAGGTTTAAACAGGAAGCTAGAAATACTTTTTATATAAAACAGTTATATCCATGGGTTGATTTGACCCACTTTACTTTTGGTCATGTAGTTCATGTCGTGCCCAATGAAAGAATTTATAGAGTTTGCAGGAGAACGACTGTAGTTGCTTGTCTCTGTGACCTCATGGATTTAGACCCCAAATACAAACATGTAACTCAAATGTAGACCTGGCACATATCCCCTGCGCAAAAAAAAAAAAAGCAGTTGAATGGTTTATTAATAAAGTGAATACATGAAGTGGAACTGATCTCAGATGGTAATGTAAACTCCAGAAACTCGGCAAACATGCTCAATAAAGCGTGCTGTTCATTAGTCTCAGTAGATGAACTAAATTATTAAACATGAATATATAAGTTAAAAAAATCTATTAGATGTAGAATTTTGATCTGTTCAGAATTTCAGGCCCTCTCTTATGCTAAGCCATTCTTTTTGTGCAGGTGCCATGTCCTGGGTGGGTGTAAGATGGGCTCTGCTGGCTCAGTTTTGGATCTCTGACATAAACAACCCAGGTTTGTAAGGGTTAATAACTGGGAGTAAAAGTTGCAAAGCAGGGTATCTGAATATTATAAACTCCTATATACTCCTCCCACACACACGATTTTTCTTGATTTTTACAAAAGCTGGGAGTGAGTTTGCTATATGCAATTTGCATGAGCAAACGTTGTCACCCAGATACTGAACTGGGGTTTGTTCGCTTTTGTGTCCTTTGTCAAATGCTTTATAACTCCAGCAGCAGCTTCACAGATGAAAGGTTTTGGCATAAATGAACGCTTCCTTTCCTGAAGGTGAAAGGAGCTGTCTTCCCTTGTGCTAGGAGCACATTCAGGCCTTTGAAGTGCAATTCTCATCTTTTGGAATGCATAATATGAAAACCGTCCCTTTTTCTTTGGTGATGTGTATTTTACCTATTATAGGCTGTGGGCTGAGGAATGCTGCCCTGTGGGGATTTCTAGATGCCAAAGCAGGTGCCCAGTTTCAGCTGCTTTAAGCTATTAATTTGTAGATTGCCAAATTCAGATGTTTGAATAAAGATTTATGTGTTTGGTCAATTTTATTGATCACTCTTAAGCTGTGTCCTGGGTTAATGAAAGTGATGTTATATCAAGTTTCCAGGAGCAAGTTCAAGTAAGGGGAACTTGGTCTGGGACTGTGTCATTTACAGCAAGTGATCCTGCCTTTGCCCATCTGGGAGACGCCTCAAGGAAGTTTTCCCTCTGTGTGTACAGCTTTTTTAAGACCTCTTGTTCTTTGCTATCAGGTAAGAGAGTTTGTGGTGAGCTTGTTACCCATGTTAAATGTTATTTTACACCTTTATCTTCTTCAGCCCTGGTCTCCTTTAGGTTGTACTGCAATGAGCTGTCTAACACCTGGTTGGTAGGAGGGTTTATTGGTACTGTTTTGCAGGTGTCTCTCATGAATCGTTGCCTGTAGGCTGTCTGGAAGAGTGGTCAGAATTAATTTTCCCTCCCTCTGCCAATAGACCTCCAGCCAACAGATTGTCCGAATTCCTTTCCTAATAGTGGTGTCAAGTTAAAAAGCAAAGAAATTCACTTAAATGGTATTGCAGGACAGTGAGCAAATCCATCTCAGTTTGGATGCTTAAGCTTTTTCTTTAGCATGGCTAAAATAAATTCTTATTTAAAAATCCAGAGATAAGTAGGTTGCCTGCACGATAATGCATCTAAAAATGTTCTATCTAACTACCAAAGTCGCTTTAGTGAAAATATGGTTGCTATGGCTTCTTTCATGGATTTTGCACTTACTGTGTGCAAAACGGATCATCAGAACCTATCTGTGATCTCCACACAAGGTGTCTCCAGACTCCTAGGGAAGTGTATTCAGCAGCTCAGGAATAGGCCAGGCACCCAAATTCTGTACCGCGTTTTACACTGGATCCAATCTTAAGCACCTGTTCTGGGAATAAAATCTGTAAACTTGTGTTAAACACTTAATTTCCTTCTGAATTTACTAGGGACCTTTAGGCATCTAGGTCTGGGGTTAGCAATAGGCAGCCCACAGGGCTATATTGAAGCAGCCTGTGGAAACTGAACTGTCTCACTGCCTCCCCATCCTCTTGATGCTTATGTGAGAGTGGGATTTGCAGCCTAAAACTATTTCATGGACTCGGGTGATGTGCCTTTGGATAGGAAACTAATGTTCTTATTGAGGAGTAATAGAGATGCTTTTCCTTGTTGTAATAATTCAGCTCTCAGACAGGCAAAATGGGAAGCCCCTTTCTGGTGCACCAATAAACCCTCTAAGGAAACACTGTCTGCAGTCGCCCCATTGCAGGTGGACCATGGGGTAGTCAGGTGTGGAAGCTTCCAGGGAAACAGGCAAAAAGGGACCTGTCACTATTGGGTAATTGTAAGAGCCACAGCTTGGGAGAAAGGTGTCACTCCTGTCACTGTTCATGCGTTTTATCTAATTGCTTTCCAGTTACAAGTGCACATACAGTGTTGGAATAGAGATTAACACCTAGGACTCCTGGATTCTTGACTCTCAGAGGAGTCCTTCACACAGGTTCCCTTGGATTTATGTCATAGTGTCATTCCTGATGTAAAAACAGTGCCTGAATTGAAGAACAACGATTTAATTTGGGGTAAGATTAATCTGTCCTAACGTTAACTGCTTTGAAGTTAGCTGTTTAGTAAGAAAGTGATCTAGGCTCTTAATCAGTGGACAGAGACAGCCAGAAAGTGACTCAGCCCATCCTGGAACAGGAGATGCTGATAAATCGCTGAGCAAAAAGATACCCATATCAAAAAATACTCCTTTAAACACAGAGGGAATGGAGAAGTCTTGCTTACCTTAAGTGTTGAGCCTGTGGACAACTGAAGTGGTGGGAGACAAATTGCACTCTAGGTCCACTATAAATCAGAGTTTGGGTTCACTGTGAATCACACTGGGAGTTCCTTAACCTGATCAATTTTGAAGTGCAGATGGGATCTCAAAGGAGGAGGCCAGTTCTGTGAAGTCTGTCCAGTCTTCCTCCTCTGTGAAAATTAAATGATTACATATGTATAGAGGAGTTACACACCAATACAACCCGAACAACCAATACAACCTGAACAACACGGTAAGTAGTAACTCTTTGTGTATGTACAAGGAAGCTGCAACTGAAAGCACAGGTGGTTTTCAGAGATTTGGAGACCCTTCTGCAATGTTAGCCCTTCATGTAAATTCAGTATATATATATTGGAGGCAAAGAAAGCCATTACGGATATGTTTTATTTATATTTCTTTTCTACAGAAAGGTATCAGAATTTTAGGAAATGGAACAGGCTGTGCCCAAAGGGGAAAATCTTCTGGTAGATATGTCCTGCACAGGCAAGGACAGAGCAAGTCATCCGACAGACATATTGCTTATGTGCCTTGCTCCGTGGAAAATTGCAAGCTTAATTGGGTTTTTCTCCTGCTGTTTTTTAACAATACTGAACCTGTCACTATGCAGGGAACTTTGTATATGAAAGATGTCAAAAAAAGATTAAGATAAGTAGCATCCCAGTGAGTTCTTTAATGCTCCGGGCACAGATGGCAAGTCTCAAAAGACCATGGCAACAATAGAAATAATATGCAAGAAAACAAAGCAAAAATTACTGCACAATATAGTTTAGTTATATGCAAATCAGGGAGCATTAAGTGTCAGTATCCTAATATTTTTTAAGAAAGAAAACATAGCACTGGCAGAGAATATTAAACTGCCTGGCCCCAGCAGTGACAGAAATCCTTTCAATCCCAGCGTGGCACCAGCAGCAGTAATGTAAGTTTCTGTATGCTCTACTCATCGCGTGTTGATGACAACCCGAGGGCTTCTCCAGGAGACACAATGCAGTGACATGAGCCTAGGTCCACCAACAGATTTGGGTGTCTCTGTAGGCTAAAGTAGCTTTAAGGAATCCAGAGCACAGGGCCTTACAGTGCTTGTCCTCTGCCCCCTGAGGGGTGGAGGCCTCAGAAGGGATTCATGGTCAGCAGGGTCTCCAGGAAGGTGCTTCCCTCCAGACAGGCTGGTGGAAGTTGTTTGCCCCAGAAATTTTCTTCAAAAGTGGAGCAGCAGGTTGGGGACTGATCTGATGAGGAGCAGCACTGTGGAAAGGGACCTGGGGGTCCTGGTGGCCAGCAGGATGACCACGAGCCAGCAATGTGCCCTTGTGGCCAAGAAGGCCAATGGCATCCTAGAGTGTATGAGAAGGGGTGGTTAGTAGGTCAAGAGAGGTTCTCCTTCCCCTCTACTCTGCCCTGGTGAGGCTGCATCTGGAATATTGTGTTCAGTTCTGGGCCTTTCAGTTCAAGAAGGACAGGAACTGCTTGAAAGAGTCCAGTGCAGAGCCACAAAGATGATGGAGGGAGTGGAGCATCTCCCTGATGAGGAGTGGCTGAGGGAGCTGGGTCTCTTTAGCTTGGAGAAGAGGAGTCTGAGGGGTGCTTTCATTCATGGTTATCAATTTGCAAAGGGAGAATGAGCCAGGCTCTTCTCAGTGATGTCCAATGCCAGGACAAGGGGCGATGGGAGCAAGCTGGAGCATAGGAGGTTCAACATGAACATAAAGAAAAACTTTTTCACTGTGAGGGTTCCAGAGCACTGACCAGGCTGCCCAGAGAGGTTGTGGAGTCTCCTTCTCTGGAGACATTCAAAACCAACCTGGACGCGTTCCTGTGTGACCTCCTCTGGGTGATCCTGCTCTGGCAGGGGTTGGAGTGGATGATCTTCAGAGGTCCCTTCCAAAACCTACCGTTCTGTGATTCTGTGATAAGACATAACCAGAGAAAGTAGTAGGGGCTTCTTTACGTATGATCTTTATAATGTAATTCTGAGTGGGCAGAGTACTCCACGTGGGATGCAATTCCATCCCTTCAAAGGATTCTAACCACCTCCCAAAGCCTAGGTGTGTGTTCCAACCAGCACCGGCACACATGAAAGGGAAGAGAGACAGAAGAAAGGAGGTTGCTATTTGCATCTGTTGTAAAGATTGCCTGAAATTGAATGGGACTGACTTGCTCATTAAGATATTTCTGTAGGACAGAGGTCCTGGGAAAGGGAAAAGCAACTTGCCCACCCCTGGGGGTCCAGTCAGAGGCCAGCCAGGAGTGTCACGGTCGTGCAGAAGGCAGAGTTCCTTCATACTGGAGTTTCATCTGCCCAAATTAACTGAAAACCTGTGAAACACATCTGCTACTTCACAGCTGGAGTTTGCCAGAATTGAATCTACACTTTGACAATCCTTCAGTTTTTCTGACACACCTTACTTGGCGATACATGCCATTTAGGTCTCCTCCATATCCTTTCTCCCCCTTTTTTCAGTATCTCTGCTGAAGCTTTCAGCTGTTCTTCCTTTCGTGGTGCTGTCTTTGATTTCTGTTTATTCCTGGTACCACGCGGTGTCACATAATCGGGCTGCAATAGCATCACTGAACAAATCCTTCCTTCCAAGCAGCACGTATGTCATGCCACTGGACATGAATAAAGGTACAGTTTTTTTTGCAGGACCCATATTTCCAGTGTCAGGTTTGGGCAGCTAATCCAACAAGGTAAGTTCCAACCACCAAAGAGAGACTAAAGTAAAGTGTACAAGTGTTTTCAAATTTTTTGTCTATTAAAAAAAAAGAAGTGACTCTTCCTTTACACTTTTATCTTTATATTTTTAACTGATGAGTACTGAAATTTTCTTATTTTACATTTAAATAGCTGCTATGTGTCTCTTGATGACTTCATGTCTTTGATGTATCCTCAGACCAGGGCTTAGTGGTATAAAATGATAGAAGATGTCACGATCAACCCCAAGTGTGTGTTTTGCTCCAGAGAGCTCTTAACTAATGCCTAAGAAATAACATCATGTTTTGACTGCATGTTCTGCACAAAATTAAGAATGTATTTTGTGATTTGGCTGCAAAGCACCCTGTGCTTGGGAAGCTCTATCATTCACAAAGTGCTCTGCAAGAGAAATGGATTTATGGATATGATATGAATTTTGTATGAAATTCACTTCTGTGTAGCCGCCTAATGGAAAGTCTAAACACGGCTTCTTGCCTGATTTTAAGGGGAACTTGAGCTTTAGATTTGCTATGTGTTTGCAATTTTAAGTTTAGCTAAGTTAATGTACCTACTGCCTGCAATATCTCAGTGTCCTGGTTTTGCTGGGATAGAATCACAGAATTAACTTTCTGTTCAGCAGAGCTGCATTTCTGAGACGATGGCAGTGTTTGATTTAGTGAAAACAAGTTGGTAAGACACTTTGTTTTAGTTTCAGCTGAGATAGAGTTATTTTTCTTCATAGTAGCTAGTGAGACTTTATTTTGGATCTGCAGTGAATAATGTGATAACACACTGATGTTTTGGTTGTTGCCAGTCAATGCTTACATTAAGTCAAGGGCTGTTTTCAATTTCTTGTGCTGAACGTGTCCTTCCAGCTTCCACCTTACAAGAAGTTAGGAGGAGACGCAGACAGGACAGATGACCACAGTGACCAACAGAAGGTATTTCATACCATAAACATCACACTCACTATAAACTGGGGAGTTTGTTATTGTTATTGTCGCTATTATGATTATTATGATTATTTATTTATTTATGTATGGGTTTGTTTTAATCATTACATTGCTCTTATCTCAACCCATGAGGCTTCTGATCTTTTTTCCTCCAATTCTCTCCCCTGCCTTGCCGATGAGGGAGGGGAGTGAGTGAGTGGCTGCGTGATGTTTGGCTGCTTGCCGGGTTAAACCACGATGCACAGGAATGTTAAAATGCCAACAGTTTTCTTCTACTGATATCCCTCGGTGTCTGACTCTATGCTTTTACTCATATAGTTCAGTCATCTGATGGATCTACTTACCTATGCTTTTCGTTTTGTAGACAACATGGATTAAGTTTGGAATTTTACTTCCTCCTCCATCTCGTGCTGTTTTCAGATGATGAGGCTGCATTTGGCAGGCCCTGACAGCGCATCCTGTTTCAAATGGCCCAGCACAAATGTAACCACACTGTGGTTTAGGAGGGAACTTCCACAAATATTTGGTTGACCTGTTGTTTCTTTATATATGACCCCATGAAACAGGACGCTAATTAATGGATTTTTTTTTCCTTATTATTGCATTGCTTTCCTGTGTATTTTTGTCCACTTGCTCTCTTTTATATCAGCTATAGTCTCTGTAAGGCAGGGACTAGTCATTTTTTTTTAGGCTGTGCACATCCTGAGATCTTTATCTGTAACTATTTTTGTAACCCTCAAAATAATAAGCGTAATTAATATTGCTTTCTTGTTTTGTAATGTGGAGTGATTCCATTAGATCTCAATGTGAAAAGTTGCTTCAAAGGGAAGCTGCTGGGTATGAACACAGAAAGCTGTCAACTTGTGAAGTATTTTGACTCCTGAAGAGAACACTGCTGTTTAAAAATACTTAGATCCTTTTGTAGTAGTTTTTGATCTTATGTTGAAGATTTTAAATTGGCTTTCAGGCCTGTGTCCTGCATATTATGGAGCTGAATTAATTGTGGGCTTTATGGGGTTCTTTTCTTGAAAGATCATTCAGTTCTGTTTTCTTCTTAGAAAAACATCAGATGAGGCTCCTGTGAACCCATGAGAGAAAATGAAAGCTTACAGTTAATGAAATGCATTTACCTGTGTGTAAGCCGTGACTGGCTGAACCGAACTTCCCCCAGCGCTGTTGTTATTATACATCATATGTCTTCTGCAGATACACAAGGCTCGAGGTCAGTGGGGAACAAGGTTTTTTTGTATAAATGCTGGTATACAAGATTCCACCTTCTGAAGCTGTTGTGCTTGTAGAAGTGTGAAATAGCAATGAAAAAAATTGCTGAAAGAACTATTGTTTGCCTTTACACTCAGCTGCTCCTCCCAGAGCAGCATTTGCAGCTGCAAAGGGTTTCTCTGAGCAGATGCACAATGGTTGTGGTCCATCCCATGGAGATTTTATAGCAGAGGGAAGCAGAGGAAGAAAGGGAGTAAGGGATGGAGGGAGTGATGAAGTAAGATAGGAAGAAATTAAGTATCCTGCTGAGAAGGATGGGAGAAAATACAGGCTGTGACCCATTTCCCCTTCTGGCAGCTCCTACAGAAGCACTGATTTGAAACAAGCAGTTGACTTAGAGCTTTGCTGCTTCTCTTTTCTAGCTCAGACCCCATGAAGAGCTTGGTGGCAATGCTGAGATTCCTCTGCTGGAGAGCACTGGCAACATTTAACAGTAGTCTCAGATGAGTTTTGGGTGTTCTAGTGATGGGCTTGAGTTAACTCTAGTGGTGTATTTGGGATCTGGCAGTCAATTTTATTATATTTGTGTTTTTGAAGACAAAATAAGCCAACTTTTTCTGGAGTACTCTATCTCTCATAAGAGAGGGGGATGCCAGTTTCTGGAAGAAAGACAAAACAGAATACAAGGAGTAGCAAATACTGTTACAGTGCAGCCCGACATAAATATAACAAAAAGGAAATTTCAGTAGCCAATCCATTTGGTTGAGTTGTCATCTCTGCATAATCAGCAAGGTTATATTTGGTGTATAAATAGCTGCAAAACAGGTGTCACCATGACAAGCAGTATTGTTGTGTTGCACAGACACTCCCAGAAAGTTTGTTAAAAAAATATCCCTGATTTATTGGGATCTTGCAATCCCAATCTTGCATTGTAATGCTGCCATGAAGAATGATGTCTTTCAAGGACGTTATTGCCTGGTGGTGGCAGAAGTCTCCATTGCAGAGGTCTTTGCAGTGGTGCCGTCAGCTAGGTGAGGTGAGACTCTGGCCCATGGCCCTATGTGACCACCCCAGCACATGCATGATCCATCAGTGTTACCTTAACAACGTACAGGAGGCTGTTCTGTGTGACCATTTCTGCATCGGCAGGAGCAGTTTTATTACTTACCATGTGGGCAGTGCGATCCCCTCTGCAGCAGGAACTGTCTGGCAGCCGTGGGGTCGCCCTATCCAGGAGATTAAACAGCACTTTCAAGTACACAAATTGGAGTAGGCAGAGCAGGAGCTGCCTGGGACTTGCAGTTCTGCTTCTAGAAGCTTCCAGAAGCCTCAGCTGAAGGACTTCTGCAGCAGTCAATTGGGACTTGTTTTTGGGACTCCTGTGTCTTCAGTCTGAGGCCCTGCCTAGAGCGTACCATGACTCATTTTAAATTGCTCAAACTGCTTTTCAGATTTATTAAGGACAGGACAGGTGGTGACAGTGCTTGCTTTTACTAAAAGCAGTGTGTTCCAATATCCCTTTGTCTTAGAAACGATAACTACTTATGTACTTACATCCTTCTTAATTCCTCAAAACTCCTTCAGACCTGATACATCTCAACATTTTTGTGTCATCCAGACAGACTCCCAGCAAATAATCTTGTGGTTGTTTACTGATAACTTGATTATACTAAATAATACTGCCCCTCTACAGCTACTTTGAAGTTCTCACCATTTGCATGCCTAAATTCTCTACCTTTATATCTTTTAATCAGTTTCAAATCTCAGAACAGAGGTTTGACATTTAACCCATGACTAATTGGTTTCCTTAATAGCCTTAAAAGGAACTTAATGAAAATCCACATAAATTATACCTTACCACCTTATTTTACCTATTAGTCTGCTGACAAGAATTCTAATATGTTGAGACACAATTTTCTCATACGAAATCACTTTATCTCTATTACCTTCCCTCTAAAATGCAGAAATAGTAGGAGCCAGGCCTTCCTCATCACTTAGCTAATTTCTTTGAAGCTGTGCTAATTTACATCAGTTGATGACTTGACCAGAAACACACAAGCCTAAGAACCTCATCAAGCAATCCCTTCTCATACAATTAGTCCTTAATTGTGTAAGTACTCCCACTGAGGTTAGTAGTGACAAAGGATCATAGATTTTGGCAGCTACAGGCTTTGTAGTGAGGTAGATCACAAAAAGGTGCTCACATCTACAGGAGCATTTATTTAAGCGTGACATCTCAGTAGTGCTGTTTTCCCAGTGCTGGTTCACAGAATCACAGAACATCAGGAGTTGGAAGGGACCTCAAAAGCTCACCCAGTCCAACCCCTGCCAGAGCAGGATCACCCAGAGAAGGTCACACAGGAACACAGCCAGGTGGGTTTTGAATGTCTCCAGAGAAGGAGACTCTACAACATCTCTGGGCAGCCTTTTCAGTGCTCTGGCACCCTCACAGTGAAGAAGTTTTCACTTCTGTTCAAATTGACCCTCCTATGCTCCAGCTTGCTCCCACTGCCCCTTGTCCTGTCATTGGACATCAGAGAGAAGAGCCTGGCTCCTTCCTGGTTGATGTGGTAGCGCTATGGCCTCTCAAAATGTTGCAGCTTGGTCCTTTCCTGCCCATGCTGCTGAGAGATGAGATCCCAAGAATGGGCACCCTTCTCCTCCCCACCTTTGGTCTTTCTCCTGGAGGTTTATCTCAGTCATGCAATTATGTCAATATTCTTCATAAAGAAAATGAGATTCCCCTTCCCAAATACCAGCAGCTGGGTAGCAGAGGTACCCTCTTAGAATGCATACAGCCTCTGGTAAGTCTCTGATCCACATCATGCATGCTTTCTGTATAAAATTGCTAATGTTCATGTTGGTGTTGTGCTGCTGTTCTGTGGTTTTCCTGTGAGCCACATGAGAAGTGTGCAGGTGTGCACCAGATATTAGTGGTGACCAGACTGTGCTTGCTTTCAAGATAGCTTTTCTCTGTAAAGAAACTTTTCTCTGGCTTCAGCTTAGGCCAAACTTGCAAGCAACATGTTAGTTGTTGGGCTGTAAGAGTGATATACAGATACATGTGTATATATGTGTGTCAATATATGCTTGCTTTTTCCCCACTGCTAATCTCAGATACCTGAGTGCTTGCAGGGTAAGATGAGCAGAACAGCAGTTTTGGGTTGTTGATGCCTGGGTGGTGGCCCTGGTGGTTAAGCAGCTTGGTGATTGTGTACCAGAAGCAAGGAGAAGCCAGGCAGCTCCAAATCCACCCAACCCCACAAGGACTTCTTGAGGAGGGTTGCAGTTAAAAACGCTTTGTATTATACATCAATATATCAAACAAAATATCAGTGTAGTCCTGTTTAGAGCCAGAAGTTTCTCAGTAGAGACTCGTAAATATGTCTGAAAAGCTCACCACCATATTTTTTAAAAGGTCTGCATAAGATTGCTGTTTGAGTTAATAGGTCTAGACATAATGCTGCTAGAAAAATATTTACTTAGAAGTAATGAGAAGCAAATGCTGCTGACAAATATTTGAGGATGCTGAATTGCTAATAGAAACAAACTGTCAGCTTCATCATGACAGCAACATCCAATATTGATTATTTGTGAAAGAAGAAGTATAATTGGAGAGAGATAATGCTGTGTTTCCTTTTTGTAAGCAAGCAGTGAATTGGTGGTGGTAATTTCAGTCAGGGTATTTTGTGTGGTTTTAGGAGGATGGTTTAGTGCTTTTATTCCCTTCTACTGGTTCGCTGTACAAATGGCAGCTTAAATACTTTCACAACTGCAGATGAGCAGAGGACATATTCCCTGGGGCCTCTCAGACAGGAAAAACACAGCATGGTGTGGTATAAATATGGCGTTGAACATTTGCTCCCTGTTCAGAGACCTATGATAAACCCAGAGCAGAAACAAGTCTTCCTTTCACATTTAAGACTGTGCCTAAATAATATAGTCTAGCCTTCTAATTTAAATACAGTTTATTTGCTTTTATCTTTCATCGCTGGGGTTGTTAGATCTTCTGAGATGGACTAAGTGTTTCCCACACTCAGGTATAGGATGCTATAAAACATGAGGCTGCATAACTGAACATATAGAGGTAAATAAGATCCCTGTTTTCACTGTTCCTTGTTGACAAAATTAAAACCCGTTTAAGCATGAGACACAGAAATAGGCAGCTGGATCAGATTGATATGTACTGGAAAAACCCATCTGAATCTGAGTACTTTTCTATCAGGTATGAACTAGAGTAGCTGATTTTAAATGAAGATACTGACATCTCAAACTCAGTGGAAGGGAATTACAGGGAGCCCGGAGAAAGTAGGGAACTAAGCTTAAAATGAATTCTTTTCATTGACATTCACTGGGGAAGATGTCCTGCTGTAAAACCTTTCTTTATAGGAGGTGAATCTGAGGAACTCAGTAAGAAATGTCACCAAAAGAAGGCTTAGAAGGAGTGGAAGGAAGAATCAAACTGGTGGCATCAGACAGCATGAGCCCAGTATGTACTTGTTGACCTCAGGGCTGAATTTGCTGAACAACTGATTGTAGCTTCCAACATACTGTTTAAATGTTTGTGTTTTTTTTCCTTTTGGGTAGATGAGAAGTGGCAAATATAACACCAGTTTTTATCAAAGGGCCACAGAGATAATTCGAGGAACCACAGGACAGTTCATCTGACTTTGGTGCTGGACAAATCAGTGGAAGCTGTAACAGATGACAAAAAATAGTAGAGGTGAAATACGATGTAAGGGAGAAGAGTGAAAGATTTCACAGACTGAAGTAATTCCAGTTATTTGAAGACTATATGGGTAAGGGTGTTTCAGTAAATAACAAATTTCCAAAAAACGTGTAACAATGTCTTGTACCAAAGGCACTTGATGAGATGAAGATGTCATGGATTAATAATTGATTAAGTGAAAGGAGCCAAAGGGTAGGTATAAATGGTCTTTATTTCACAGTAGAGAGGAATGTCCACAGTCTCAGATTCTGTGCTGTTGAGTGTGTTTGTAAATCATCTGAGAAGGGGGGTGAGTGGTGTGGTGACAACTACTGCTCGATCAGACAAAATGCTTCAGAACAGCCAAAACTCAAACCAACTTCAAAAAGCATCGGAAGGATTTCTTGGTATTAATTGGCTGCAAAATAAAAATGGCAGGTGAAATCTGGCGTCCATATACTTCAAGTAATGCACCTGGGGAAACCAATCCCAACTATATGTTCAAAATGATAATTTTCCTATTAGCTATAGCAATTTGAAGTTATTATAAGGATTTTTTTTCAGAAAATTATGTATAATGACAAGGATAATTAGAAGGCAAATGGAATGTTAGACATTATAAGGAAAGGAATGGAGAATAAAACATCATTTTGTCACAGTACAGGTATGCAGGATGTTGAATAGGGAGCTTATTTCGTATCTCTTAATTTCAAAAAAATATAGTAGAGCTAGAAAAGCTATAGAGAGGGATGATAAGGTTAACCAGAAACCTGAAATGGCTTCTACACATGGAGAGATCAAATGAGTTATGGCTTTGAGCCTGAGAAAGAGACTACTGAGATGTATGTGGTGAAGTTCAGCTGGGGATAATCACTCCCTGTATTCCACAGCCCTTGTGGTATGGGCAGTGTAATGGTTCATTTAGACATCTGCCTTAACACAACCAAAAGGAAGTACTTTTCCACACGGCCTTTACTACAGCTCAGGATTTCAGTGCCATATCACGTGTCAGATGTAACAGTAGAAATGTGTTGAGCGGATGGGATGGATTTGGAGAAGAAAGGCCATCAAGAACAAACTCTGGCACAGAGCAGTCTCCAACACCTGCTTGCTCAGAAGATCAGCTGTGGTCAACAGGGCTCTGTGTGCCATGGTTCCTGGCAGTCACATCTGCTGATAGCCACTGCCAGAGACCAGCAACAGGAACAAATGGACCTTTGGTCTGACCAAAGTGTCTTAAAATATTTATGCTCATATCCATTCTGTCCGTTACATGGAGTTAACCCTGTTCTTCACTGTTGACTGAGTAACCCAAGGCTGGCCTGTGCCAGAGGACCAGGTGGCTGCCGTGACTCAGATCTTCTGCCAGCGAGAGGTTGTGGCTGTGTTGAGCTGTCAGCCAGCCCTGCTTTCAGGTTTCACCAGTGCTTCTGCTTCTGTTAATGTCCTGGGCGTCCTTTTTGCCTCCCAAGCCTTAATTTTCTTAAAAGCTGGGTTTTAACTTCCATTCTTTATAAGAAACATAAATGGTGGTGCCTTGAGGATGCACGTGGATGCAATTCCAGCACATCTGTATGTTGGTCTCACAGCAAAAAGTCTTCTTGTATTAGTACCCAGCATGGGGTAAGCAGTATCAGCTCTGCTGTCAGGATTTTTATCTGCTTGGTATGGAGGAAAGAAAGAAGCCCACTAATGAGGCAGGTAATTCATTAGAGTTTGGAACAGACTTACTGTGACTCCTTTGTAAATAACTTCTGTCTGTGTTTCCTAGCAGACAGGTGGAAGCTCCTTATTTGTATGCCTTAATGACACATGCTTCTCAAAGAGTGGTAATGCAATGGACAAACAAATGGCATTTCCAGTATTAATATGTAAATTACACACTAAGAAGAAATGATCAAGGACTCCTGAAATACAGCAGCGAGAACTAATTCATTCCTTGCCCTTCAATATGCTGTGCACTGTAGATAGCTCTTTTCCCTAAATGAACATTTAAAGCTTTCATTTTGTCTGCCTCTTCATGCTTAAATACTTCAGATATGTTTTTTCCTAAATATGTTGCACTGTTTGCATATAATGCTTTATTGTGCCTCATAGGAGGCTGATGTTACCAGCAGTTTGCTTGAACAGCCCTTTGGGTGCTCTGATGCCCTATAAATGTTTGTAGGTTATTCCTAGCTTGGGAATAGCAGATACAGTACTGAGGTGGATTTCCTTGTAAGGAACCACGCCAGATAATCCCCTTCTGTAAACACATCCAGCCCTATCTTGGAAACTGATTGGAGATTTCTGTTTTGTTCCTTGTATTTTCTTTCTGGAAATCTGTTCCAAACTTCGGTCCCCAGATGGCTGGAAGTCTCATATCTTAGTAACCATTTTCTATGTATGCAAATATTGTCTGTGAGCTTGGAAGGTTCTTCTCTTGTGCTTTCTTCCTGAAGTATTTGTAGTACGATCCCGGCCTGTCCCAGGATGTGGCATCTTTGGGTTTTTTTAAGCTGAATAAGTAATTTTGTAATAGTGTAATAGATGGATCTCCATTTCTCTGCTGCTCTAACCAGTATTTCCTGAATGCATGCCAGTCCGAGTTCCTCTTTCTTTAACATAGGCTGTTAGGAAATATAGGTGCTATGTGAGCTGAGGCCTTCCTTGTCAGAGCTTAACTCAGCAATGCTGCTCTTCTGCTGTCTGTATAGGAAGTAAGATGACTATAGAGATAACTTGTACAAAATATACTCCCAGATCAAACATCTCTTAGTGAAAACATCCTGGTAGAATAGAAAAGAATACCTCAATATTCAAAATAAACTACAAAAAGAATAGCTGGAGTGGTGCCTGATGAACACCAGGAACTTGTGCAGGACACTTCAGGTTCATCCCTGCTCTTGTCCAAGGGACTTCTGCCCATTGCCACCCAGCACAGTGCTTTGTTGGGTGACTTATGGCTGGGAGTGTGCAACATTTAAGATTCCTTTTCCTTATATTAGGATTATAGTGAGGGAAGTTCCCATTCACATATTCTTTTAGTAGCTGCTTCTGTTGGCTGAATGAGTAAATTGCAAACAATTTCCCAGCTCCAGTTCTCCTTTGCCTATTTATTTGAGTTTACTAAGAACAACTGATAGATATTGGAGAAAGAAGTGCCTTGTGTGCAAGACTGGGCAGGAATCTCCCCTATCCAGAGAGGGATATGTCTGTATTGAAATCCCTTTGAAATTGGCTTTATTTAAGTCTTTAGATGATACTCTGCTCTATCTAGCATTGGAAGAAATAGAAATTACTTTTAGAGAGAGAATTCCTACTTGCGTGACACCTGAAACACTATGACAGCCTTCACATTCCAAAAATGTGAGGTACTGTTTGTTCTCACTTGCAGCAGGCATGGTGGTGCTACATAGTAACAGCTACTCAAAGGAGTAGTTTGAATGTGCTTGGTTTAAGATAGTTTCACTTTTAAAGCTGTCTAAAGCTTAGTCAACAAACTAAGCTCTACTCAATGCACTTATGTTTACTTTCTTAATTTTTTTAAGATGTCCTTTAGACTAAGACACAAATAATTTATTTTGCTTTAAAGTCCCGATTCTGAGTGTAGCAGTGAGATGCTGGAGAGGGCTGGGGTGGGTGTTTTATTCATCAAGAAGCTAAAGGGAGACTTGAGGTGATCACTCTGCCTCTGATGAAATTCATTCCTTTATCTGGAAGCTCTTAAATCATTCCTGGTACAGTGACATTATAAAAATAATTCTGAAGAACAAAAGTTCTCGCCCTTGGAATACACTGCATTGCACCAAATGGTAGGCATGTATTACTTTTTTTTTTTCTTAGGGAAGCTACAAGACTTGAGACACATGGAAACTTTAGTTTCCTTTAGATACTTGTAATCACTTTGTGCAAGTTGATGATAGATTTTTTTCTTTCCTGCTAACAATACTTGTGAAGTAAGCTACACCAAGAAAAGCCAGAGTGGTGATGGGTGAATGCCAGGGACTTTCTTAGGACACTTTGGGTTCATCCCTATCCCCATTTAACAGGCAGAATGAACCCAGCCCCAGCTTCCCATTCGCCATCTCTGTGACACTGTTCTTCCCATGAACTTGATTGCAGCAGAGAACAGCACATATTTATTGAATTGTATGTAACCATTTAAATGGGGGTAAAATAAATCCTTTTCCTATGGCTTACTCCTTTGGTGGGCAGATGCACTCTGGGGATAGAGACTCGACTGCAAGAAAGTAGAGAGAGAATTTTTGGGTGCCTGTGAGACTCATGAATGCCTAACACGCCTCAAATACAAATTGTTTTGAGGTTTGTTTTCCTTCTGAGTGACGAGGAAACAGTTCTTTCTCCTTATGATGGTGTGAAGAGGTGGGAACTGGCACTCCCTTGGATCAATTTGGTCTTAGATTATTTGGTTTTTTGCTGACAGTAAAAGCAATATCTAAGCAGTGCTGAAGCTGAATTAGAGGCATAAGGATATATGGAAAGCCTGCTAGTTACGAGGATGCTAATAACTGTCCCTTTCTGTAGACTATTAAAAAAAGAGAAACTTTAGGCAGTATAGCAAATAAAGGATGAAGATGGTGAGTCTATGCTATTATATTCAATGGGAGCTAATTTAGTCTGGATAGAGTTACAACTTAAGTGCACAGATAATGTAATTTTGAAGTAATTTCTGTTGGTCATAGTGATTCTTCAGGACATATTTCTGAATATTACTTGGCTAACGTTGTTCTGGAGGCATGTCAAGTCTGTTTTAATAAGCTTGTTTAAATTCTGGTCAGGAGCTTTTCTACTATTTTGTGAGAGAGTATTTGAACTCTTCTGTTATGTAAAATGTGCATGAAAACTTGGAGTTGGTCTGCAGTTCAGCAGCAGTGGTAGCAAGTACTTTGCTGGACAGTGTCTCGTTTCTGTGCCACAAGAGGTGGAAATGGGCATTTGGGTGGCTTATGGCTCAGGAAGCCCAAGGTGCCAGCTCAGATTTTACTCAGGGAGATGAGATGCTTTTCAGAGAAAATCCACAGCTTAGCCAGGAAATTTGGCTGCAGGCACACTGCATGATCCAAGAAGCAAATCGACAGCTAGAATAAAGGCAGATGGAAAAAGGTGAGCTTTGACTTTTCTCTATGCAGCTTTTGCAAGCTTCTCCACAGCCCTTAACTCCCTAACACCTGATTTCTATAGTGCTTATATATTTTAAATCATCAACTTGGTGCAGCTGTTCCAGTTTTCATTTATCTTGGAGTGTTTTACAATGATTTGTGCCACATACTTTTGATGCTGTTTTCCAGAATACCACAAATGGCTTGAAATGGGAGCTGAGAAAGATGATGTCTCAGCCACAGCAGCTATCACCGTACTCTGTGGAGTTGCTCACTCTACGTGACAACTGAGGGCTTCTTCTTAAAAAGCTATTTTACTGTGTACACCTGATTTCTTAGCCTGATTTACAGGAGGTTATGAGTAATCCTCTCCTTCAGATTGGTTCTGAGGCATAGTGAGATGTCTGGAGGCTTCTAAGCAGCTAAGGTTTTTTAGTATACTATTCTAATTTATAGTATAGTATTCTGTTTACCATAACTCAGCTTCACAAATTGGCTGTCTCTGACCTTGGTATTCTCTCACATGTACTGTGATAATGGTGAATTTTGAGATTGCTCCTAGTTACATGATAAGGGAAATGCTATTTGGAAATCTGAAGGGCAGCACAGAACAGAGGCCTCTCCTCTAGGAGACAACTGTGTGGTTTTGGAAGTGGTGAGCATTAAGGCTTCCCTAACGTGTGCAGGGTTGTGAGTAGGCAGCTCCAAAGACTTTCCAAATTTCTGTTGTAACCCCCCAGACTGTTCTCTTTCCACCTCCACTCTGCTGTTTTTATTAAGTAATCTACCACCAATGTAGGTTTTGACTGGATGTGAAAGCTTGAAAGAGGGAAAGTGGTACTGTGTTCAAAGCTAGGACTGGGAGTCTATCAAGCAGCCACCCAAATTCTCCATGGGACTGGGACTGTGCTGCTCTGCTGGGTCTGTTTATGGCCAAAGCATGAATATCAGCCAAAGTTATTCAGCACTGAAGAAAAGTTTTTGAAGACTCTTAAAGAAGTGTGTGAATTTGGGCATCCAAAAGGAGAAGTTTGTCATATCGACTGCAAGAGGCTCAATGTAGGGAGCAGCCCGTGGAAGAGCGTATGGTAACCGTGAGTGAATGGGGAGCTTGCTGTGTAATCAGTAAAGGTGCTGTCAGATATACCAGTGACTTTATTGGGGTAACCTGTATAAATGGGACCAGAATCCATCCATACCTGCACATGCAAGCTTGCCAGGCTACTGAAAGATTTCTCTTCCAAATGAGCTGATATTTCATTCTTGCTTATATTTAATTTTTCCTTGTACCAGTGTCAGTGGTTGAGGTAGTCGAGCCAGGTAATCAAACTGAGACCCCAGTGTGTGTCCCAGCACTGTGGCCTGGATGAAGTCATGGTGGCAAAGCTCTAAGTGTTTTCAGAGAGGGCTGGCTGTCATCCACAGCCATAAACAACCTCTGTCCCTAGCACTAATAGCCTAAAAGCATTTTCAGCTTAGCTTGTGACGCTTTACTTACCACTTTATTGGGAAACATCTTTCATATTGTAAGCAATTCTACAATGTATATAGAGGCAGTAAAACAGCAGTGATTCTGTACCTCTTAAAATTCACTTAGAATGATGACACATTTGGTTTCATCTTCTCTGACTTCCAAGGGAAAAAAGTATTAAAAGTTTTGTGTCCGAACAGTTTCCTTAAAGACAGTTCCTCTGACAGTAGTAGTCCCTTATTTGATCCTGCTAAGTATATTTAATTTCTCAAGTGATGTAATTACATATATTTAAGGGAACTAATTCATATCCATTAAAACCCAAATATTCTTCCTATCAGATACTAAAAATTTACTTAAGAGAATTTTGGCTTGTTTACTTTTAAGGTTTTTTAAACCTAAAAAAAGCATGAATCATTTCATGCTCCAGGGAGCTCCAGGTAGTTTTTCCTGGAATGGAGAGGGTACGTGTGGAGGTGTGTGGAGGTGCATGTGTGTATGCATATACACATAGACACTTGCCTGTGAGCATTTATACATGCACATAAGTATGCACACACAGACACCCCCACAGATATCGGTGCAGAAGTTCAATTGCAGGATTAGTGCCATCTGACCAGCATCTTGTGCTGCCCTGACACCAGAGGAGGACATGATCTTGTAAGAAATGTAGGAAAGAAAATGTAAGGAAGGAAAGAAGGTGAGGATGATAACACAAGATTATGTAAGTTATCTACCGGCCCAGCATGGTGTTTCTAAGTCATTATAAACCACATTCAATAAGGAATGTGGGTTGTCCCTGACTGCTGTTAACATGACAGTATCCTTATTTGGCTGATGGATGTTGCAGCAGAAGCAGGTATTGAGGAGTGATTTGAAAGAGAAGATTCCCATCAGACCTTTTTCAAAAGGTACATTTTATTCTTTAAATCAGTTGGAGTTCCCAGAGCTGAGTCATTAATAAGCCTATTTTTTATGAGGTTCAGAGCCCTGCAGCACTAGGAACAGGATGAAAAGAAAGTCAGAGATTTACCATACACTCAACCACAAAAAGTCTCACTCTTCCAGAAGTTGCCTCATATTTTCTGTCAAGGTGTTGTGTGTAAATGCAACATGGCTGTGCAATATCATTTCCCTGTTCAGCATTTCCTGGTAATGATTTTCAGGATTACATGGATCAGGCTGCGGTCGGAGTGACCTGAGGAGGATGGTGCTGCCAGTCCTAGCAAGGAGAGGACTGAGGAGGTGCAAGTCCTGCAGCAGCTCACCAAGCCTCTGTCCAGGGCAAGGCTTTTGAACTACTTTAAGAGGAAAACCACTGTGTTGCTCAGCCTGATTTTTCAGCTCTGTAAAAAACCCTTTTAGAGTACATCTATGCTGCACAGAACCAAATGACGCTGTTCTTGCTGGGTTATATTTCAAGGAGAAAAGTTAATTTAGTTCAGTCTTCAAATCCTTGTTAAAGCCTTGACTTTATGGTCAAGGTACTAAATTTTAGTTAGAGATGGATGGAACAGGTCGGAGTTGGTTGGTTTGTTTGTTTATTTTACATAAGGTTTGTGTTTTTATCTCACAGAATCTCATCTATACAGCTTTAGACATTAGAGTCTAAAAGGCAAATATCTGTGCAGCTTCTGTTGAGTCCAGTTCAAGGCAGGGGCCTACCTATCGTTGAGGACACAGATATGGGTACTGCATCCATTCCTTCCTGTGGGCAAAGCCAGGAGATCCACTTGGGATCACGTCTTTTTATACCTTCACCTTTCTACCTATATTTTCACCTTTCTGACCTCAGGCTGCATTTACTGATGCCTGTTTCAGTCTAGGGTGGTAGTTCGATTTATATGTTATTCAAACACCCAGCTAGACAAGATTGACCTTAATTATGTTATGGAGATAGATTAATTTCATACAGGCCAGCAGTTGGACACTATCCCAAGCTGGATTTGAGTCAGTCCCTTACCAGTCCTTCAGAACCTTCTCCTTTGCTTTGATCCAAGCACAACAAACACAGGTAAGCCCAGTGCAGTAACCAGAGAAAAACTCTGGAGCACCACAGCCAAGAGAGGCAGTGCTTCTACCCACACTGTAAGCAGTGGTAGCATTCAAACACACTTATATCCTGTATAGAAAGTCCATTGCTCCAAATTAATGGATGTTAATAAAAACTGTTTGTACTTTCTTTGCTCGTATTCATTTATTGGCAAGTGAAAGCAGACAGCTCGCCCTGTCTCTTCTTGCATGGAGTAGCTCAAAGAAAGAGAGGTGTTATTTAAATGGCAAATACCATTGCCTCTTTTCATTCTTTTCTTTTGTTTTTTTGCTTAGTGAGCTTCAGAAGTTTTCTGAGAATCATTCAGATGAAAATTGTACTGACAGATGAGTCACAGAAGAGCCTGGGGATAAGCAGCACCTCTTGTGCCTGCGACTCCTAGCTTCACTTTCAGCAGATGTGATTCAGGCCATTTTTGGGATGGATGTGGCAGAGTTTTATTTTCAGGCTGTTGGAAAGCAGACTCCTGCTGTCATTTCCGAGGAGCTGGTTTTCTCATGGCAGTGTTTTTTTCCATTAGATGTAGGGCTTTTCCTCTTTCGCAGCTCTCGGGTGTGGAGCAAGGGGTTCCCTCACTGTTTTCTGGCCATCCCCTCTCTGTGTACTCCCATGGCATGTGGTGACACAGCAGCTCAGAACCTCTGTGCTCTCTGCCTCCATAGGCACACTACTTCTGTAATTTTTAGGAAAGTGGATGCTTTCCCTCCCTCATCTCTCTCACTGCCACATAAGTCAATCCCAAACTCACAAATAAATAAAAAGCGGCATGAGCTGACAGAAGCCAGGTGTGAACAACAGTAAAAAAAAAAACCCTAAATAAATAACCCATCTATCCTCTCCCAAATCTACTTGATTTTGAGCTTAGTTCTCTCCTTGGGCAGTTTTCTGACCCACTTTGGGTGCTCTGCAGTGACATTTGTGAGCTGTGTTTTCTGGATGCTCACAGATTTACAGCCTCTTGGCACTGAAGTAAAATCCAAGGCAAGGTGAGGCAATGGATGCTGTGACAACGATGGCCTGACAGGATCCTGAGCTCCTTATCTCATCAGCCAGCTCATCTTCCTTCCCCATTGCGCTCTCCCTCTCCCACCACAACCTTTGTTTTCCCAGAATTACTTCCCTTTTTCCGTATCTGTATCTAATCTCTATCGAATCTCTATCTCTTTGAGTCTCTTCTTAATAATTTCATGTGTAGTGCCTCTTCATGGTTTGTGTCTCTCTTTCTTCTCCCTCCATTTAACCCTGCAAATGACAGGTGTGTCCAACTTTTAGTTCAAGAACATGTTTTTATTTTAGTCTGTTTTATTTTTTTTCCTGAGGAAAGAAGACTTACAAAAACATGCTGTGTTTGTCTGTCTGTTGATCAGTTGTCTGCATTCTGGCCTGCACTGGCCCTAAGCTTTTGGTCATGTGAGCTGGTTTCATCCCAACTTGTCAGAAGGGTGAAAATATAAAAAAATAATAAAACCCTAAAATTTTGTGAAAATAGTTGACCAGGTAGAGGAGGTAGAAGGTTCATGCCCCATCAGGAGATAAGGTGATGTGGAATAATTTTGGTTAGACATCAGAGAGTCCAGAGGAGAGCGCAGTCTTGAGATACAGATCTGCAGGAAACCAAGTTTCATAAACTCTGCCACTCATAGAGCTAGACATTTAATTTCTCTCTCTTGAGAGAAACATTGAACTGTTACTCTTCACTCCCAGTGTGTTGTCGTTGTGTTTGAACCTTTTATTTATTTTTTATTGTGTTGCACTGTCAGTTATGATTAATGTAGGTTTTGTTGACGCTGCTTATTGCATAGAAGACTTCTGACTATGACCTCTACAATGTGGAGTCCATCACCTGAATTTTCTTTGCTGTCTATTTTTATGTCTGTTCATGTATCAGAGGGGAAGTAATGGCTGTGGTCCTAAGCGGGAAAATAGCTACTAATGGATTAGGTTGCATCAAATGGATTGTGAGACTGAGATAACCAGCCATAACAGGGCTGAGGTTCCCAACTGTAACCACAATAAACCTTCTGAAATTTATTGGTGGTAGAACTGAAAGTCATAACCCAGAGAGGAAGGTAACGGTTAGATAGACTCAGACTGACTGTGGAATAATAGTCCCATTCTTTTTCAGTTTTTCCTTTTAGCTAAGAAATAAACCTTTAACATCGCATCTTTTTCAAGACATCGTTTGAAGATAAAAATAAGTGATTTTGTTGTCATAATGTCTATTTTCAATGAGAGCCGTATCAAATGAGAACAACCAGATATCTTCTTTCTGGAAAACCAAGATTAATATTTACTGGCTGCCAGCATCCTTCCAAATGGCAGATGTGTTAAAGAATAAGACTTGTTTTATCCCTTTATAAGCAAGTGAAGTAAGCTATGAATTTACGTGCTTCCTTTAATAATGTCCCTAACTTGTGCTTTGGAAAAAGGTGGCAGTAAAGCTGCACTATATCAGAGTTATGAGGACACATCTCTCTGGTTCTCACTGGACAAACTTTCAGCCTGCATGATCTCAGATTTAGTAGGACCAGTAACATTTAATGTCTACCATTTTCACAAAGTTTTGTCACTTTAGAATGCTGCAGTGGTTACTTTCTTCTGTCTCAAGATATAATAATCTCTCTCAAGATATAATAGTCTCAAGGTAAGTCTGCAATACATCGATGAGCTGGGTTTACCTTTTATACAGATATTTGGCTTCTCGCATGTAGTAATTTTATAGCCAAGCTTTTTTAACTAACCTGAAGAGATCAAAATAGAGATAGGAAAGAGGCAGTTAATGGAAGTAAAGGCAAATAAAATGGTCGAAGCTCATAAGAAAAAATAGATGGAATATCTTCACTGTCTTTTGAAATTTTATTCATTTTCCTGAAAACTCATTTTGGAGAAAAAAAGATGAGACCATGTCAAAATATCTCATTGACAGTTGTCTCCACCTTTGGCTTCGATGTGCGTTGAACCAAACTATTCAAAACTCAGTTGTCACAGGGGAAAAAATGAAGCGGCAAGTGGGAGTGTTTTCAAGTTTCAAAAATTTTCCTTTTGTTTACAATGCAAAATTAAAATCTCAAAAGTGTTTTTGATTAAAAGTCTTCAAAGCACACAGCTCAGGTGAAAGTATGTGGTATTTTAGCTTTAATTTCAAGACAAAATACTTTTAATACAGAAATTATAACTTTTTTCCTCAAATAAAACCATAAAACAATTTGAAAACTTGCATTTCCTTTTTTTTTTTTTAATTTGAAGTACTCTATTGGGGCTAAATCTCTTCTGCAGAAGTTTTTAGCAGGTCAAGATTTGCTGCTGGGTAGGTGGGAACCATTAATTGAAAAATTTCTCACCTCCTCTAGGAAGAAGTCTTCAATGGCTTTGATTGCAACTAGGAAAAGCTTTCTCTGAAGTGGGTGAGTTGTGCTCCCTGCTCCCCCTTTTATCTTGATCAGAATGATTACTGCATGCTCAGAGCTTCAAACAGTCACTGCTGTCAGTTTTAAGAAAATACAACCAAATTAACTGCATAATTTATCAAGATGTTCTAAAAATTTCAATAGTAAATTTTTGAAGAAAGTTTTGATGTATGGCCTCTCTATTAAGTTTAATATGTTACTTGAATATGTGCTAAAGTATTTGGTGACAAGGTGATCATAACTTATGGGTTACCTGAGACTCTGCATGGTCAGACATGTTTCCTTCTTAGAGAACCCTGGACATTTTCATTATCAACTGATAATTGCCAGCTCTGCTGTAATATATCAATCTATTTATTTGTTATTTCACATCAACGTGAGCCAATCCCTGGAGTTAAAATAAATCCACCAAGGAATACCTTTTTTTAACTTAAAAACTTTTCTGGCTGATAGTAGCCTGGACGACACTTTTCATCTCAACTTCAGCAATCAAATCAAGCTGACTTAAAAGTTTACCAAGTATTGTGCATGCTTACTGTAACTACTGTTTATTCAGAAGTCTTGCCTCTATTCAGTGATGGTGGGAGAAGTATATATGTATTTAAATCTGTATCACCACTATGTTGATGTGAGTATTAGTTGATACCACCTATAAATATATTAACACCTTTATATTGATACAATTGTGTCTGCCTGAGCAGACTGCAGTAATTTATTATAATCAGTTTTGCTATCAAGGCAACTAAGTGAAGGTGGAAAAGCAAATATTAGATACAGAGAAGGGTAGGTGATTTTTGTCACTACTTTGAAAACTGCCGGCTTTTCCAATCAACAGCAGATTTCTGTGAACAGAATAGGCACTCTTACAAAAACAGCAGTAAATGAAACATCGTTTTTATTGATAATGATGCTATTTGCTCTAAAGAACTCTTTGCTGTTACAGGAGCTGGTTCAGAACTTGCCAGTCCTGTCCCCATCAGCCATATGTTTCTCTGCAGCAAAGGCATTAACTGAGTCCTATATAGTTAATATTTAAGGATCTTGGGGATCATTCCTTCAGAAGTTTCCATGAGCTTTTATCAGTAGCAGCATCCTTTGTTGAGATGTACTTGCAGCACAAGACAGGGATGATTTTCCCATTGGAAACAAGGAATCCTTAAATTCTTTTTCATTCTACCCTCGATAAAACTCAATATTCCCTAGCTTTCCGTAGGCTACATTTTCACCCCTTGGGAGCTTCTAGACCTGCAAAAAAAGAACAAGTATGACACTAATTGAGTTTTCTTGTTTCTTTTCAGGTCTCAGCATCGTGACTGTGCTTGGGCATTTGGACACGAGTGCTTGTTCTCAGTCCTGCCAAGGGACCCACTTCTGCGTGCCGTTCCTCCCTTCACCCCCACATGCTTCCTCTTCACCTCCCTTCCCAAAGTCACTTTGCTTGAGAGCCATCAGCACATCCTGCTGCTCCAAGGGCTGTCTTTGCTCTTGGAGGTGGGTGACATCTGCTTTCTTTCGCAGGTTGGACAGAAAGCAGTGGCCAGAACTGGCATCTTTCCCCTGCTGAGTTTTTCGCACCACACAGAAAGGCGGGAGATGAGAGGTTCCCACGCTGTGCAGGTAACACACATGCACAGCCATGGAGGAAAAAGTGCTGATGGGGTGGTGGGTGATGGAGCAGCTGGGGCAGAGCTGAGGGCCACCACAACCAGCCTGCACTGCTGGGATGGGGCATTGGAAGGCTGTAAAATCTTGCCCCAACAGTGAACACTGGCAGAGAAGGGGAAAGGCATCCAGTTGACATGGCTGTTCCCTCCTCAGAAGAAAAAAAAATATAAATTGTGGTTATGCTTTGAGAATGACTTATTGTTACCCTGTTTATCTACCTGTTAAAGGCATTTTGTTTTTCTGCCTTTAATAAAAATACTCCTTGTTAAGCCATTTGTTTCCGATTTGCCAGTGGGGACAGCTTGCTCACTGAGTCATTTGCACTGCTCGTTGCATCAGGATAATTTTCTCTGATTTCTGGGTAAAGGACTCGAATGGTGCTCTAGTGGTTATTTACCCTTAAATGTGAACCCACCTATTACTGTTTCCACCCAGGTCCTGCTAGAAGGGTTACAAAATGGCTCATGCCAAGGACAGCCTGGCCTGCCATGTTTATCCAGTACCTGTTTAAGAGGTGATCGTTACTATCGACTGCCAAACTCACCCAGGTTCAAAATGACAACTAGAAGGAGAATGTCTCTGTATCCTACTGCCAAACTGAGAATGCTATTCCATGCTGGGGAAGGTGTTCAGGAAACAACCAGACCCAACACCTTGCAAGGTGAGCTTCCTCTTGTGTCTACTTCTGCTTGGCCTGCAGAAAGACTTTCAATGAAACAACTGTGAAGAGTACGTTAATGCCTTTGCATAATATGATGGAGATTTAAATAACAGACTTTTTTTTCTTTTTTTTTAATTAAATAAACAGAAGGATGTTGAATTTCTAAATTCAGAGCTTCTAAACCTGCTTGGAATTTCAAAACCACTTTTAGACTGAAGAAAATAAATCCACCAATGAAGGAAAATACTCAAGCCTTCCCCCACCAAATAAAAGAAAAGAGGAAAAAGATGGTATGTCACTTTAATATTAAAGTTAAAAGGGTTTGATGGAGAGGAGAACTTTGTAGAAGAGAAAATGATGGGGGTGACAAATCTTTAAAGAAGGGAAAATGGAGTGCTATTTTTAAAATTCTTTTATCCTTTTTCAAATTGTGGTATTTTATAGAGCCTTACAGATGACAAGGCAGCTGCTTCCCCTGTGCTTGACTGAATGCTTTGTCCACACACCACTGGGTTGGGGATTTTTCTTTTTGTGTCACATTGATCTTCTCTTGTTGTGCTGCCTCTAACATGCCATTAAGAGCCTCTGGCTGCCAATAGTGAGAGAGAGGATCAGATTCTTGTGGGTAAACTGCCATTAGGCTCTTTCTGACATGACTTATAATATTATGGTCCATGTCTACGCTTTGAAGATATTTTGAGAGGTAGAATCTCCTTATTATTTTTTTTACTACTGGTACTGAAGGAGTTTCTAGGGGCCCTTGTCCAGATCTGTCATACAGGTGTTGCACAAATGGATATTAAAAGGCAGCACCTGCCTCCCAGAGCTTGCCTTCAAACTCATGAGACAGAAAAAAAACAGTTATGATTCCCAATTTGAGGCAGGTACCTAAAGCTCTCCAGTGTTGCACAGAAAAATTTGAGCAAGCTCTGAATAGAAGTAATAAGGGCAAAGGATAATGATACTACATCTATCCTAAAATAACCACCTTTTCACCACCTGTAAGGTGAAGTGGCGTGTTAAAGCAGTAATACAAGGTACCCACAGTGTCTAACACCTGAAAAAAGAGTTAATCAGTTGTATTAGCCAGCCTGGCATCTCTCATTTGTACTAAAGATGTTGGTTGCTGCCCCCAGTCACCCCAGAAAGTCAAGATTACCTGCTCACCAATTTTCAGTGGGACACCAATAAAGCTTATGCTGCCCAATGTGCTGCAGAGGAACTTCTGTAAACATGTGCAAAACAGCAAAACAGATCTTCCCTCAAAATAACTGTCTGTAATTTCTGCCAGGATGTGGCGACGATGAGGCCGTTGGCGTGAGGATGCTGTTGTCTATCGTCGCGCCAATCAGTACTGCCTGATGGGTTCTTATCTGCCTGTGACGGTCTGTTGTCTCTTCGCTAAGGCCATAGGTGGCCAGGGCAGCCTTTCCAATCTGCAGAGCACTTCAGACAGCAGAAATTTAGTAAGTGTTGGGTATCTAGGTCTTGGTGTGTTACATATATTGATATATAATAATAATAAATAACAAGAAACCTTTCTCCAACTGCATCTCTATGCTTGCACACTCAAATATCCTCCCACTTTCCTCTGCTTTCTGCCATCCCCACACACACTCAACACTGCTTGCCATGTGTGGAAGCAATTTGCAGCCATTAATATTAAGGATGGCTGTCTTTAATAATTGAAAAGAATTAGCATAATGCTTGACTCATTTAATTTCTGTGGGGAAACAGTAACCTCCAGTGGTCATTTAGAGTCCAGTCATGTCCTAACAGACTTCAGTGAGAGCAGGATTAGGTCCTTAATTTATACCTGGCTCTAAAATTTTCCTTGAAGCGCTAAATTATACATTCATAACCAATTCCTCACACAACACATAGCTGCTAGAACTGCGCTCCTTCAAAGGTTTATTTTGCAGTTATTTACCTTTGCCGAGCACCTTGAGATCCAGAAATAAAAAAAAACCGTGAAAATGAAAAGCGATACCAATTTTTAGTGAAAAGCACCAGTGCTATAACTTTTTTTAAGGAGACAGTGCAATTTGTGTAGTGTCTGAACCTGGCTTAGGAGTGTCATCTAAGTGCTACATGAATAGGTATTTTCTTCTTTTTAAAGTGGGGGACATACTCCAGTTACAGGGAAGGCTAAGACTATTTTCTTATCTATTTTAAATAGGTTTTTGCTCTGCTTTGACCAGTCAGGAATCATAGGAACCAGGGATGGAAAGGTCTTCGGGAGGACTCCCAGCCTGTCTCCTTCAAGGCCAGGCCAGCTCCAGTGAAACTGTTTCACCCCTCAGCCTCCTTCATGTTGCAGTCCCGTGGTTCCTATTTATATTAAAGACCCTGGCTGGAGCTGATGTGGTACTGGAGCTGCTGTGCATTGCTGATAATGGAAGGATCGCAGAGACCAGCATGACTTTTCCCTTTCCTTCAGGGGATTGATGACTACTGCCTAAGAATGCAGAGGCTAAATCCTCAGGGCGCTACCTGGGGTTGCAACACATTAATCTGGACAAGCACAGTGCAATTAGCCTTTCTGTCATTGGGTTTGTGAGGGGGTAGAACGTGTGCCGCTGAATATTACTTGAGGTATCACGAGTCCTTCCCTGAGGTTTTTAATTTTTATTGTCTGCTGGGTGAGGTAAATTATTACCTCCGTCTGATTACTGAGTGCTGTGCTAGTGTGTTTGTATTTATGCTCCTGGGTGGTTACCGTCAATGTAACTATTGCAGACTTCTCTGAGCTTTGAGTGGGCCCAATCTGTCAAACTGGAAATCAAATCTATTAAGCCCTGCTCCGTGGGTAATTTTTTGAGAATGTGCCACTGACAATGTTTGGAGCTGGGAGAAGGGTATGGCTGGGTGTGGAGGAGTTTGATTTAGAGCTAAAGCAGCTGTGGGACATCAAAAAGAGAAGGGGGAAAAGTCTTGATGTGCCACAGGGCCATAATAGCATTGAAGGCTGCACAGGAGCATCCCACCCTCCTGTCAATGGCCAGCCAAGACAGCTGCACTGATGTCTCAGATGTCTTGTGCCTACTTAGTCCCAAGGTGGCATGTGGACTGAGCATATACTTCCTCCCATAACCTACATACCTGAGGGTAGTTTGGTTTGGGGCCCAAGGTGGTGTCCTACGTGGCCATGAGTGAGGGAAACAGAGAGCAAAGCTCAGTGTGGCACAGGACAGCTGCCATGAGGGAGTGGGCAATGTCCTTGATGACCAGAGAGATTCAGCTGGAGGTGCACACTCAGGGGGCTGGAAAGACAAAAAGAGAGAAAAGAGAAAGAGAAGATCTTGTCTGGTGGTGGACAGGTAAGATGATTGCTCTGTTTATGTCTTTCTAGGTAGGACTACCTCTGTCAGCTTATCTTCGCCTCCTGTTTGGACAGTCATCCACTTCTGCTTTTTGAGGGGTGTCAAGCTCTCATCTGAGAGATTCGCCACCCGCAGCAAATCTGGTCTGCCTCTGCTGTGAAACCAAATTCTGCTCATGTTGGTGAGACCACTTGGGCTGAGGGCATGTTTAGCCAAAGCAGGAAAAAGTAAATACTAACAAAATGAAATTAAAGAGGAGATAGCAGATGAAATGAAATAAAAAAAACAGGTGGCAAGCTGTGATTAATATGGGAAAATAGGTAATGAAAAGAGGAACGTTAAAATATGGGTAACTAAAATAGACCATAGGCAACAATTAGATCATGAAAGACAACCATAGAGAACACAGCCAACGTTCCTTATGCCGCAGCTGGCTTGTGCTCAGGGAGAAAGAAGTGTTGAAACAGATGAACCAAGACTGCTGGTCTCTTAGTCCTGATTTGTTTCAATTGAGGATTACTTATTGCCTTTGTTTCTTCTAATGGGGACTGCAAAACACAGCTGGGGATTTACAGACTGTTTCCCTTGATTTTTGTTGTTTTTCTTTTTTTCTCTATGACACTGTGGTAGTTGTCAACTTTGGCTCTACTTAAATGAGTCATTTGCAGGAAAATTACAATATATGTCTGTCTAAGATACCAGGTAATTGAACACTCGGAAGACAATTAGTGATGCTCTTCTGGAAGTCAGACTAAGTACCAAAGAATGCAAAAGATATACTGGTGAGGTTCACGGGGCAGGCGAGGACATATTTCAAATTAGTGACTAGTGTCAACAAGAGGTGATGCACAGGACAATGATATTGTTTTTCTTTTTAAAGTAGATGTGCAGTTCACATTTAAAGTATATAAATTTCTATGTCATCCTACAGGAAACTTTGGTTTCAATTCTGCAAACGTAGTAAAGATAGGAGCAGATCACTGCATTGGGCAAAGTCACATGTGCTTCAGTTGGTCTTCACATAAATTACTGATATCTGTTATGTCAGGCCAAGAGAAGATACTATTAAAATGCTTTAATGTAATATTGTCCATGAAGTCTCAGCCAGGTTTGCACTGAGGTTCCATGCTACTAGATGCTGCATGGACACTGGAAATGTGCCTTCATATAGATGGTCTTTTCTTAAATTATATACATGTCAGGAACAGGCCATTGTGGAAAGAGCAGCTCAGTATTGATGTACCAAGCACTATACTCCTTGGTTGCCAATGGGAAGACAGTTTCGAGACTCAGCCTTTCTATACTGTAGGGTAAATAATATTGGAAGTATGCTGAAACAAACTGATTATATGCATGTCCTGGGAAGATTCCCTGACAGTGTCCATGAAACTCAATAAAAACTGTAGTCGTTACAAAGTCATGTGTGAAAATCATTTTGGACTGCCATTGGAGTCCTATAGGTTTACCAAGGCTTCAACTCTCTCTCTTTTTTTTTTTTTTTAAATTATTGACTTCAGAATTTAGTTTCTGTATATTAACGGCCTATGTGGAATCGATGGAAATCAATATGGTATTATTGAGTACAAGGACATACAGAAATATGACTTCCTCCATAGTTAGCGAAGATTTATGTCTTTTCAGTCTCTGTTTCATCTTTCTGCTCTCTGCACAGTCCAATGGTAACATAAATAATATTAAAACAATGCACTGACTCACTTTTGTCTACGTTTCTAGTTAGTTAATTAATAAGCGCTTGGTGCAAGACTGATTTCAGCTAACTTTGGTAGTCTGCTCTGCATACATTCATATGTGATTTAGCTTTTTAAAGCTCTCTTTATTGTCAGTGTGGGAAAAACAATCCCAAGGAGTGATGCACATCATGAGTTTTAGGTACATTCCTTAAATGAGATTAATTGTCCCTTAAAACCCCACATCTTTCTCCAGGTAGCTCCAATACAGATGTTTTAATTTGGAGAGATGAATATTACCCTTTGTGCATTTTGTACAGTTTCTGTGTGTACCTGGATTATTACTTAGGTTCACATTAGGTAGCTAAGGGCACTGTTTTTCTCTGGCTTGAGGTGCTGCAGGGAGCGATCTCCCCTCACGAGCACCCGCTGACTGCTAAAATAGCCCCTGTTTTTTTATGGGTGTCGTTTTGGGAAGGCACCTAATTCTGCTCGTGCTGTGTTAAATGCCTATCAGCTTCGATCTTTCAAAAAATGTGGCAGAAGGATGCTGAATGTCGTGACTCTGATTTTCCTCAGACGGGAAAAGTGTTGGAGAAGCTCAGACGGTCCCGCTGTGCAGGAGCCAGAACAGCACCTCAGGCACCAAATGGACGGGATTTAGGCAGGAGGGTGCCTCGTGGTTGTAAATGTGTCCAGGGTTAAGCAATAGCTGGGAGGGGATTTTTAAAAAACGATGCTTTGCTAGTTCTGCCTCAGCCTCGTGCCAGTGGCTCGAGTCCTTTACTGGATGTAGCTGTTAGTAATATTTGCAACACAGGGATTTATAGGCACATTTATTCTGGAGGGATCTAATCACTGCATTGCTTTCGTAAATGTAGCTGTATCAGAAGCAAACAGTGCATGAATTATATGTCTCGACAGGATTGATCATGCCCTCAGGAGCTAACAGCAGCACCCAGAGAACAATTACATTCTCCTGCTCCCAATAATGAAGTACTATTTAGAAACAGAAAATCATTATGTAAAACTTTGAGAAATGATACAATTACATTACATTACACGTACTTTTGTCATACGCCTTGCTTAATGCATAAAATTTAAATGTCTTCTGAGAGGGAATTCTGTAGCGCTGGTTTCCTGCTCTTGTGCTCCAAGGCACTTTGCCTTTCTGTTAAATGATGAAAGAGAGCTGTTTAGGGTTGGAAATATATTCTGAAAATTAAAAAAACCTTGCTTATATAAAGAAGTAGTGTCTGAAATCAAGCAGTTATCATATTAATTATTAGTTAATTTAACATTAAATAACCTGTTAACTTACCAGTATCTATTTCATAGATTCATTTGGTTACCAGGTTATTACAGCAACATGTAACTATAAGAAGTGAACATGGCCATCATATTTCTAAGGTTACCCATGCTGTAGAGTCAGTCTGATATTTGGTAATTTTTTACAGATTTAAATGTAAGCCTTTCATTTGCATAACAGTTGGTCTTTGTTTTGTGCACTGGTTTCAACTGATGCATGGCAGAAGCTGCGTGATGGGAAGGAGCTGAGGCTGGAACTGCAGCTAACATGAATTAATGCTGAGCAATCTGGCATTGCCTGTGTGCATCTCATTGCTTTCATTAGCAGTTCATGGTTAAACAAGTTTCTTGAGGGGGAGATGTTAGGCATATTTCATAGCAACCCTTCTGTACCTTAAAGGCCTTTTATTTAACCAAGATTGTGCCACAGGGTGAAAAGTGTTCAGCTCTGGTTCTTAAGCCCCCAGAAGCCCATAGAAAATATGGAGTTAATTGTATATAAACCAGTTGAAGAGGCTCTGTCCTGTGAAATGAAAAGTAATGAACAGTTTTAAGTGCACCATCAGTCTGTTATTTAAAGGCAGTGGCTTTCCGCACTCCTGTTTCTGTCTCAGTAATTGATTGTGGATGTTATTGATGGTCTCAGCAAATGCGTTGCATCAAGAACTCACTAACATTAGTGGCTTGAACTGGGGTTGGTTTTTTCCTCCGTGGTCTCCTAGACTTTTCGAATGGGCTATGTTGCATGCTGCTTTTTAAAGTCAATTCTGTGGCAGCCCTGTTATGCTAACTGTGTTAGCAGTTTGGTTTGACAGTCGGCTTAACATGAGCCTGCACTGGGCCCACGTGGCCAGAAAAGCCAATGGCATCTTGGCCTGTATTAAAAACGATGTGACCAGCAGGGCCAGGGAGGTGATTATCCCCCTGTACTCGGCACTGGTGAGGCCGCACCTCGAGTACTGTGTTCAGTTCTGGGCCCCTCACTATAAAAAGGATGTTGAGATTCTGGAGCGTGTTCAGAGAAGAGCCACAAGGATGGTGAGGGGTCTGGAGAACAAGCCTTATGAGGAGCGGCTGAGGGAACTGGGGTTGTTTAGCCTGGAGAAGAGAAGGTTGAGGGGAGACCTCATCACTACCTACAACTACCTCAAGGGAGGTTGTAGAGAGGTGG
>NW_010174063.1:38839-43487 GCF_000695765.1 Mesitornis unicolor
AGAAGCTGGAACAGGCTGCCCAGAGAGGTGGTGGAGTCACCATCCCTGGATGTATTTAAAGAGCGGGTAGATGAGGTACTTAAGGATATGGTTTAGTGGGTAGACAGGAACGGTTGGACATGATGATCTCAGAGGTCTTTTCCAACCAAGCGATTCTGTGATTCTTTGTGTGTGTGTATTTGCACACTGGGAGAGTGGGACTTCATAGGAAAACCTGGGAGAAGTCTGGATCTCCACAGAGAGCTGAGGACACCTGGTTAATCATTTACATGTTTAAGATTTCGTACTTTAGTCTTACAGCACAGAAGCACTGAAGTTGTTCCAGTGCTGTGGGCATTTAGCAGCCTCCTGAAGTAATTAATTATGATTTTGATTTGACTGGAATTAAGACTCTCGAGTTGCCGTTAGTGTTCACAACATGTATCATGCAAGACAAAATAGTTTCTCCATTTAGGCAACTTCTTATTATGACTTTCTTTTCAATAATGTCCTTTTTTATAACAGAAACTATCAAAAGCTTAAAGAAAGAGACCATTCCTTTTATTTGAAGGCAAGGCAGCTTTCTAAGTACAAAGAAACAAGGGTAGGAAGTCTGCATGTCTTTATGTTGTTGTTCTTGCACATGACCATGTAAAAGGATCCTCTTCTTTCCAGGTGCTTTGCCATGGCAGTACTCACAGTAGCGGTTGGCTCACAGACAGCAAATGGTGGTCTTTCCATGTGAAAACAGTTCAGATCTAGGAGAGGATGATGGTTTTTAGTTCCAGTGGCCAAAAACATTTTGTGAGAACCCTCTGTGTAGGCTCCCTGGTGCCAGCACTATGTCCTGTTGGTACTGGAGATCACTTTGAGCCTGTAACGAGCTGGCAAGAACCATTGCTGCACAATGCTTTGTACGTATATCCAGCATGGTTTCTCTTTAAATAGGCTTTGTTTACAGAACAGGATAAAGTTGTGATGTGAACCATAGTGGATAAGGAAGGCAAGTGGTAGCCCTGTATCTGCAAGCTGCATCCCATGATGGGAATAAGTACTACTATGTGTGGAGGAGTGACAGTTCTCTTCGTGGTCTTCTCTATTTATCACCTTCCCTGTTTATGTCCTAGAAGCCATTTTCCAATGTTTTAGTCACTGGCATTACTGAGAGCTTTAAAAAAGTATTAAATTTTTAAATAGGTGGAAGCTCCCACAGATTGGTCATGAAAACACTGTGGTTGCATTTAAATGGTATTTCTCCTGTATTTCGATATATTCTCATGATTACAATGCCTTATGCCCTACTAGATTCTATCCAAGCTAATAAATTGTTGTTGAAAGCACTGAATTGCAGAAGCCTGTCATTAGCATCTCACATGAACTGCATTTTGATGCGGCAGTCCAACCAAATTAAACTCTACCACGCACAGACACAATGTAATAGCTCGGTGACTGCCCTCTTCTAGCCATCCTGGGTTGTGACCTTGTATGAAACTCGGTGCTACAGAGCTGCTGGGAAGTGATAAGTGTAAAAACTCCCACCATTCTCCCCTCCATGCAGCACCTCCTCCGTCCAGTAGCTTCAGCTAAACCCCATTTTTCATTATAGAAGGTTGTAGAAAAAAGCAGTAGTAAAACTTGTCAGAAACGATGGATGCTAAGAAGACCATTAGATTAGGTTTTGAAGTTTTATTTAAGAGGTATGAACACGTAGCTAGTAAGAAGAGCACTGAACAGGCTGCCCAGAGGTTGTGGAGTCTCCTTCTCTGGAGACATTCAAAACCCGCCTGGACATGTTCCTGTGTGACCTCCTCTGGGTGATCCTGCTCTGGCAGGGGTTGGACTGGATGAGCTTTCAAGATTCCTTCAAACTCCTGATATTCTGTGATTCTGTAAGCTTTGAAATTCTGTGTGTCTCAGCAGCAGCTCCTGAAGCCTCCCATTTGTTTTTAATCCAATGCTTTCTGACATCCCTAGGCATAGAGATGCAAGCTTAACATGCACTCTCGTTTCTGCAATATTGGCTTTCTCTGTCCATATCTTTGAATTTCTGAGGACCGAGAGATACTAGGAAATCCCCACATCCAGCACTGCTGGTGAATTACTGTGATATCCAGAGCAGCTCTGGACAGTCCTGAAATGCAGGACGCAATGCCAGTCCCTCAGCTGACGCCTGCTACGAAGTGTGAGATGGCTTTTGTTTTCATTCATGTTATATGATAATATATTTGTGTAGTTCAAGCTTCACACTTATTTCTGGAAAGCTGCACTGTGTTTAAAGTTACCAGTGCTTTTATGAGGAACTATAGTTTTCACTTTATGCAGTGGTTTGTTTTTCAGTCAAAGCCTTCACTCCTGGAAACAAGTCATTACAGGAGAAGATTACCTATTTTAGAAAGAAAAAAAAAGCCAAACACAAACAGTTATTAATTTTAGTGCTTGCAGTGAAAAGATCCAAGTCATGACTCAGATTTACTCAAAGGCAAATTGGAATGTAAGTAAAAATAACGCAGCATTTATTTTTTTTAAAGCCCAAATTCTAACACAACTTTATATAAAAAAGGTTCTTTGTCTGCCTTACAGTCTTTGAACATTTGTAGTTGCTAAAGCTGATATTGACAGGGCAATGATACATAGAGCCACAGGCTCTCTGTGGACTGTGGTCCTCATTTTAACCCCATCATCCACCCATCTGTGCCTCCTGGTGAAGCACACTGTGTCTGGTGTAACCCAGTGGTTTCATTTTGCGTTGCTGAAGCTCCAGATTGAAGAAAAACAAAACTGGACAGACTGAAAAGATTCCTGAGGCAAAGAGTGGGGATATCTGGTCTTGCAGAAAAGGCTGAGAAAACTTGGATAGAAATGACAGAGAAGATCTGAGGGAATATCCATCATGAAAGGTTTTAAGAACAAGTTTGACAAACCACTTTCAGGGAGGATGTTGGACAGTGAAGAGTTTTGGCAAGGAATGGACTAAATAACCTCTTAAATTATTATTCAGTTTTATCTTTATTTTCTGCTCTTGGACTTTGTGAATGAGCTGTGAGTAACCCTCTGAATCTGTTTTTTTTTTCCCCATCTGAAGATAATATTAAATCACAATAATAAGATTAAAATACATTCTGTCTATGCAATTACTTTTATCTACTAATCATGTAAGTCATTAGAAAAGTAAAACTGGTTTTGATAAGGAGTTGTTTTCCATAAAATAATTTTGATGGTTGTTACTTCTGCTTCTGGTTTTAGATTGATTAATTCCTTCCCATCTTTTTGCTGAGAATGGCATTATACCTATATTTCTGGTGACCCTTTAGGATAGTGAAGTACAGTTAGTGAATTTCCAGTCTTCTGGAAATTCCTCTAGTGATCCAAATGATATCAATTTCATATCCACAAAGCAGCTTCACAGCTGATTCTCTAGCATTTGTTTGGAGGCAACAGTCCTGGTCTAAATAAACCTAATGAAATCTGTGGAAATCCTGGGTTGAACTCTGGAAAACCAAGGTTGTGTACCTGGAAGATGGGGCTGTTTCTATGTGCAAAATGCACTGTCATGTTCAGAAGTATCTTAAACTCTGTGGTAACATAGGAACTTAAAACATCAGTGAGTTATGTGCTGATTTACCAGTTCCATAGAAAAGGCACTTAAAATTTTGTATTTGCTGTGACATCTGTTAACACAGTTTCAAAAAACAGCAAATGAAAAGATTTCTGTTTTATTTTATAGAAGTGATGGTCTTGAAATTTAGGTGTGGAAATACCAGAGAAATAGCTTTCATTTTCCATATTGCTGAAGGGGATGGCAGTAGTGAAACAGCAGAGATTGGTTACAATAGCTGTTTTGATTAAAATGGTATTTACCTTGCTGCTCTTTCATCCACCATCAATCTTAACAGGATTAAAAACAATATCCAGCGGCAAGTATTCATTATTAAAGTGATTTTACAAGTATGTTTAGTGAGATGAGCAATTGTACGTGTAGAAATTGACAGTAGAAATTATATGAGAATACACATAATAGTTAATTACTTTCCTTTTACTAGTAAGCTGGTATCAAAGAGAAAAAATGTAGTCTTTTCTGCCCTGTATGAAGACTATAAGAAGTCTATTTCTCAAGAGAATATATCACGGTATTGTAACAAAGGAGCTGTTTGACAAAAAGAAATTTTCAATACAGACCAATTTACAAAGTGCAAATCTTCAAGACCGTTTTCTCCATCTGAGGGGCTGAAGTCTGGTACCTTTTTATAGCCATATTGATGAATCTTTATAAACGGGTGTATTTTATGTACTCTGAAAACCCACAAACACTCGGTGAACATGAACTTGCTTGCTCAGCTCTTGTGAAAACCATGGGGAAAATGAGCTTCTAACTTGTGGGGTTTGTGTAGCTCAACCAATAGTGCAACTGAGTACATATGAAATGGATTAGAAAAGATACTGTGCAAAAATTCTTGGATATTCACAAAAAGTAGCATTATTTTAAGGGTTTTTCTCATTTATATTCTTATTTCCTTTGTTTTAAATGGTGAAAAGACCTAAACAGTGAAAGCTCTAAAAGTGACGAGTTAGAAGAGCAGACACCTGTTTGCAGCTGGTGTGTAGAGAAGAGTGTGGTCTTATATCAGATTTAGACATCATAAAGATAGCAACCCCTTCTGCTCCCAGCAGG
>NW_010174063.1:43518-88624 GCF_000695765.1 Mesitornis unicolor
TCCTGATTGATCTCAGTGCTAATAGGATCAAACAGAAAGACAAAAGACATGCAGAAGTGGATGAAAGCAAAGAGGTAAAAGCACCAGACTGGCAAAATGCTGACTGCACTGATACAAAGGGATGGCAGGGCTTAGAATTAGACCTCGCATTGAAAAATGCAGCACCCCTACTCAAAATGTATAAATTACCTGCCAAAGGTTTGATATGCATAACTATTCTACCTGCTTCATGAATGTATTAATAACTGGGTTATGTAGGTATGTCTATGGCTATAGTTTGTTTGGTATGCTGTATAAAATGTTTATCAGTAAGATTTCTAGCGAATAAAAAAGAAAATTTGAATTATTTTGTAATAAAATAGACCAGACCATACCTAATTCAAGAAAATCTCTCCTAGGCTCAATGCGAAACAAGACGTTCCACTCACAAGATGCTTTTTAATTTATCCATTGGTTGCACACAAGCACATCGTTAACATTATTCAGCATTATGAGAGCAATAGTACCAACAATAAAAGATAATGCAATAGGATTTTTTATTTAAATTTAGATTTGATTAATGGCCTTGTAGTAAAATTTTACCAGAGAGGAATAGAAATGAGGTGGAAGCAAAAGAAAATTAAAAAAACCAACTTTGTTCAGTCCGTATCTTGAGCAAAGACTGAGTGAGGCTACAGTGAAAGGATTTTGAATAAGAAGTGACATTATTCGGCTGTGATGCTTCCCAGTGCAGAGGAGAACCTGTAGGGAGATTTTTTCCTGTCTTGGGTCTTAGAGGAAAGCCCATGTGATAGGCATCTGAAAGAAGTGGCAGGGAAGAATAAGGGAATAGTTGATTTATGGAGCCTGTTTACCTCCGTATGTCCATCTTGTCTAGCTCCAGCCCCCCAGACATCTGTGGCCAGCTCCAGTGCTTTCCAGGCTTTCTCCAGCTGGTGGAGAGATGAGCAGTGATTCATTCAATTTACTTTAGAAACTTACTTGGAGATGAATATGAGGCTGTAAGGAGCCCAACTGTCCCCATTAAAGAGGGAGCTTAGGCAACTAGCTTAGACTAAATGTCAACCGTAAACTTTCAGCCTGCTAAAGTTAGTGTTTCTCAATATAATTTAATGTTATTCACTTTAGTGTTAATTTATGCCTCAAAGCCACATTTCCTTCTTGCAGCACAGCTCCAAGTAGCATGTGCCTGGCTCCCTCATCCAAGTGTCTAAATGTAGTAAAGGAAGAAGCCTCCACCACCCTGGGGCGCAGAGACACCAGATGCCATATTTGACTGGAGGCTGTTTCCATGGGATTTGTTGTCTCATACTCAGTACTTTCTGTAAATGAATATTAGCCTAATACTTTTTTGCAGAATTCTTGTAACTTCCACTTATTTCATCTCCATACAAGAAAAAAATTAATGCTTTGAAATTTAGGGGGAAGAGGGTTATGTATAGTATACAGCACGATTTAATGAATGATCTACTTTGGGAGCCAAAGCCAGAGTGGCTGACCTAGTGCACTTGCAAGGTTGCATGTCTTAGTCTTGAGTTATACAAGTATAACAAGTTAATACAGTTTGAGTGCCTTTCTGATTTCTTTGGAACTGGTTTGGATTTCTCTCTGTGTGGGACTGCATTGTGTGTTGCAGACATATTGGTAGAGTTAATATGTGCCCAATAAATGCACGTGATCAATGAGGAAAGGTTGGATAATTTTATGTAGAGAAGTTTCTTAGAAGAGCTGAAGAGTTTGTGACAGAAAAACAGAGCTGGTGGAAATAAATATATCTAAAAAGGCACAGCATGTGTTTTTCAAAGGGATGTTCAAACTGTGTTACTTTATCAGACACTGTGAAATGATTATTTTTGAAAATATTTTGGCAAGATCTCCTGACATGTAACAGATGATTTGCAAATCTTATCGCATACGCTCCAGTAATAGTTGTAAAAAAATATTCTGACTTAATTAATGAAGTTCAATTTCTTTGGAATTTCACTTCCTGGCTGGCAAGAGAGATGATGAACAGTACTGAAATAAATGAATCCGAATTACTAAATCAAAATATAGTTTTCTTCTTGATATTAGGGAAAGGAGTACTGTCTGTAGGTTGGCCACAGACTCAAGGAGAGCACTTGCGAAGACTGAAACTACTGAAGGTGTCTGCAACTACCAAACTTAGGAGTCATGCTTAGGTGTGAGATCTGGGAGGAGAGCCACCCAAAACTCCTGCTGTGTTTGGTGGAGAAATGAACATCTTCTGAAGGTTACTCAGAACACATTTGCTGAATCACCATCGGGAACTACCTGTAGAAGAAACAGCCCAAGCCTTACCTCGGGTAGCCTGTAACCTCAGTGGGAAGCCACAGGTTAGGAACTGTGCTTATGTCTCTTCTTCTCTTTGTGTAAATATGATTTCTACATAGGTAGACTGTCCTCTAGATTTGCTGCTAATGCAGTGATCCTTGGCCTTGCCATTCACAATTCAAGGAGTAAATTAATTTTCTAATCCTAAATTGAGTTTTGCTGCTGAGAAAAACCTCTTGAAAAGGCTGGCTTGAAAAGCTCAAGAACTGGAGGGGAGTGAGTTACTGGAAGTAATTTCAGATACCTTCCAAGAGTGAGTTACTGAGTAAGAAATTATGTCAAAGCAGCAAGCTCAGTGTGCAGGGTCTCTCTTGCATCCTTTTCTTTTATAATGACAGGGATGTGGAAGTCAGGATCAGTCCTGTGTGGTTCTGAGCCTGCTGCTTGTACTGTTGCTCCATTTGCAGTGCTAAGCATAGGAACCATTACGCAGCTGAGTAGAAAAGTGCAAGATAACTGAGTAACCAAGCTCTTTTGTCGTCATCCAAAGGACAGAGTCATCCTCCAGTCTTTAAAGACATATTTTGTTTTACTTACATTAAGGGAATTTTACAGAACTTACATTTCTTTTCCTTCTACCATGAAGAACTTCTCCCTGATGAGTCTATGTACTTGAGTCCTTTTCAAGCCTAAAATGCGTATCTGTTTGCTTTCATCTCCTTCCTCCGCTTCTTTCCTCTCTGTATCTCTTCAAAATCCAGTAGACAGAAGTTTGGAACTCATGCATTGCGCCTTGCATAGCCACATATTATGGATGTCAAAACTGTATGCACTCCATATTTTGCTTTAAAAGTATTACCAGCATGCTCTCAGCACCATTTGGGTATTATTATCCTGTAACAGCGTTTGCAAGTTTGGGTTATAAGAGACTCCCAGAAGTTTCTGTGGCACTTCCAGAACTGAAATAGAAATGAACATTTAAACTGCACTGAAGATGGAAGTTTATGGACTGTTGGGCATGATCTTGTTAGGAAGTCCAAATAATGGTAAGCTAGATGAGAAATGAAGTCTTTCTTTGAGAAGCCTAAATCTTCCTCAAAGTTACATTTTCCTCTAAATGGCACCTTCCAAGGACTGCCCAGGTGTTGGCCTTCAATAGGTCTAGAATTAATTTTGATTCAACCTGCTTATTAGATATGTTTCTACAGATCTCAAGGAGAAGGATGAGAAGAATCTTGAACAAGAGTTTTTATTTGTATTCTCTTTTTTTTTCTGTGTTGCTACTAAATTATTTATGCCATGTCCTTCTCCAGTGAGCTCTTCATTTTAACAGAAACATTCCTACTAGACACAATTTTGCTCATTGTGAAACCTACCATGTACCTTACTAAGACAAAAAGGTGATCTAAGGATTGAGAGCTGAAGTGCTCGGAAATGTTCATCGTCATTAGATTTTACATCCATAGGAGCCTTCTGAAAACTTCTGTTCAACCGGTGTGTAGCTTGGAGGTGTTGCGAAGTGTGAGGAATGGCAAATCTACTGTAGCTTGATCTCTCCTGTGCTCTATCAGCTTGTGAACAGCACAGAGTCTGACCACTGGCCAAAGCCCTAAAAACTCTGAGGAGACTCTCAGGAGAAGTCTTTCTCTCCCCTGCCTTTGCAGTGGGCTTGGGAAGCTGATCCTTGGGAATGTAGCAGAATGGGTTCACAGTCACATCATGGGATATAGGATATTGCAATCCAGAGCAAGGATCCAAGTTTCTCCCTGAAGGACTGGCCTGGATGACTGGTATGAAGTTTGTTCATCTGTTAGAAGGAAGAGATTAACTCCTGCAGATGTTCCCATTCCAGTTTAAATATTGATTTTAGGCCTGCCCATTTCGTGGTGTCAGAGAAGGTGTGAACCCAGGAAGTTCACAAGGCACACCAGTGGGACAAGCAGCTCACCACATGTGCAAAGGGATGCATAGGAGAAACCCAGGACTAGGGTGTTCTTCACAGTAGCTTAGTGAGAGTCCAGCTAGGAGGTAACCCACTAAGCCTGCAACACATGGTAATCGATGCCAACTCAGAATACACGGTGTTTATTTCACTCATCAAAGGTAATTTTCTCCTGTGAGAAGATACATAGATTTCCTGTGCTGCATGTTGGAAGGAAAGCTTGAAGGTAACCTGACTTAAGCTATTAATTTCTGATCAGGTTCCCCATGCCTTCTTAGTGTCTGTGTCTATTTGCATTCATTTGGTGAAGGCAGCTGGTAGAACATGCGTGTGTTTGCATGTGCACTATACTGGGAAACCAACTGCACTGTAACGTGAGGGCCAAGGCGAGCTGTGGCCGTGCTGAACAATCTGTTGTGCAGCTGAAGAGTGGTTTGTTAGTTGAGTACAGTTGTATTCAGCAACTCATTCACAAGAATTCAGAAACGATTTTTTTTTTCAGCTGGCATATTTGCTTCCCATAGTGTAGATTTCAGTTTGCCATCAATGTACCTCCAATTTTTTCAGCATTCTTCTTGATTTTTTTCAGACCAGCCAAAGCTGACAACTGGTTTAAGCAGGTGGGAAACCACCTTCATAAATTCTGTGATGTCAGCACAGGAATCTATGTGTTTAAAATAATATACATACATATATTTTCTTATATACACACATATTTCACTTTATAGCATGAAATTATAAGGCAAGAATTATTCACTTAATGTATCAAAGTGCTATGCACAACTATTGCACTGGATCATTAAAGCAATACACAGTAAATCACACATATATATGCTTGTGTATGACAAAATGTTTAAAGCTGGAGTCTAACCTACTTCAGTTTCAAACTAATTGAAAGCTATCATTTAAAGCTACTGAACTTGTGTTTTGGCTCTGTAGTAAATCAGACTTTCAAGGTCCTGCGATTTTGACTAGCATAGAGTGTGAAGTCTTTCAGAACTTGCACACTGAAAGAAAAAGCAAAAATAAGCAGAAATGTTCTGTAATGCTGTTCCATTATCCTTTGTCTTCCCTCACACTTTAATGCTCTCTGGACTCCGTGAGATGCTTCTAGACTCCAGCTTTAATGTCTGCTGCTTGTTGCAAATAAATACTTGGTAGTATTCATAGTGTGGACCAAACTGTAACTTCCCTTTCCATCAGCCAAGGAAGTTGTGAGCTGTGCTGCGAGCCCCTGCAGTACTGTGATTGCTTCCCAGTCCTCATTCTGCAGTGAGAAAGGAGGAGAGGGGGTGCAGGAGACCCTATGGCTACGTACCCTCATGAGTTGGCCAGCAACCAAGTGCCAAGATGCAGCGCTCTCTGCACCTCCCTGGGTCTTCTCCGTGTTATGTCTTCTCCACCTGATGGACGGGTGGTGTGTTATTGCCACCATGTTGGTGTATTATTGAGCTTGCTTGTTGCATTTTACTTACTGATGACGGAAGGGTCATCCCTAGCACCAGACCCCATCCTCTTCCAGCTTTTGGTTGGGTGCTACTACCAAGTCCACAGCAACAGATTGAGTGAGTCCATCTACTGGTCTTGCTGCTGGGATGCCAAATGTGATTAACACTAAGTCTTTGACTCTTTTGGTAGGCTTGTTTCAACTGGCTTAGTTTCATCTCTGCTTTTCAAACATGGTCATTATATTCTGACAATGCATAATTGCCCCAAATATTCCCCCTTAACTTTACCTTTATCAAAAGCATCTGACACACCAGGTGATACTTTCATTTTTTATATGGTGATAGTCATGATCAGTTTTACTTCTTCTTACGAATTGGAATGATCAGTGATTGGAGATGGTTTCCATCTAAGAGATAGAGGTCAGAGGAGGGAATGAAGGTCTACAAAATATTTCAGCTTGACTGGATTCAGGCATGTGCTCTGTTCTGCTGTGTGGGTTGGCTTTCAAAGCTCTTGGAGAGTGAACCCGTGCGTCTGAGTTTCTGTGCAAATTCCCTAGCCATTCTAGAGGTCAGAAGAGCAAGTTTTGGATGTTCTGCTCACTGTGTGCAAAAGTTGTAATCCATAGTGTGGGCCGAGTTAATAACCTGATTAATTTATTTATACCTGGTCTTCAGACACAGAGTGCAAAACAAGAATCCTGAAGCAAGCCTCAATGCATTTTCTTATTGAACACCAGGCAAAACCTGGCATTTTTTTAAACCGAAATTCAACGTTAATATTGATGGGGTGGAATGCTCATTGCCTACATATATTTAATAGTTAGTGTACTACTACAGAAGCAGTATCAAGTGAAAAACCATCATTGCTTAACTAATTTCTCAGAAAATTAGATAGGAATAGAACTGTGTATTGTGGGTTTTAATGTCTGGTTCTCCAATTATGGTGAAACCTGAAGAAAAAAATCTTCAAAGGTTTTTTTCATTAAATGCTAGCTTAAGTGTTTCCTTTGCTTGAGAATAAATTTATTTTCCTTCAAGGCTGATACTTTGTTGGTTTTAGGCTTCTTATTACTACTGTGACTTTCAATGACATGTGTCCTTTAAGATCTGTAAAGAAAGTACTTCTGCTCCCAAGAAAAACAGGGTCTTAAAAAACAAGTTTCGCATCCCCTTGAATTTGCATATGCACACATGTATGCATACATACGAACCCCTAAATCCTTTCTGTCCTGCTTTTATTTTCCTTCTAGAATTGTTTTTCCTGTGCTATAAAGGCATTGGCTAGAAATACCTATGCTTAGCTCAAAGAAATTTGAACATTTTAGAGCCAAATATACAAAAAGTGATTGCTTCTGTGAGTGACGGGCTGTGTGTAAAGCATATCAAGAGGCTAATTCTTTTCTCTGTCCCTGGCAAGCTTTCCAAATTTGGACAGGTTTGGAGCCAGAGGGACTGGGTTACTGAGGCATGCTGAGCTACCACCTGTCTGCTGAGCCATGACTCTCAGCTCATTTAATTTGCAAAGTCAAGTATATTAACCTAAATGACCACAAACACGGTAGAAACACAGGACTGGAAGACAGGTTTCATTTCCAAACTTTGGCTTGCTCTTTGAATCAGGGCTCAGGAACTCCTCAGAAACTTGTAAGCGGGATAAATTCCTGTAAAGCAGTGACAGATACTGGTAAAAGACACTGTGTCCTACATGCTTCCAGATCTTGAAACACACAGAAAATACTGTTGAATAAGTTATTAAGAGTTAGAGAGCTGTTTTCAAGCTTTCTGTTGTAGGTCTGAAGACAGGATAAGGATTCTTCCTGTTTTACCCTAAAGCACTGGATATCATCAGGTATTGACCGCAATAGGAAAAACATGAGCAACATCAACAACAGCACCCATAACCTGAATATTGTGGGCAGTTTTCATGTTTACATCTCCAAAAAGACAGAGGGAACTTTAAAAGAAGCACAGAAGGTAACTAAAATGAGTAAGGGGATGAAGGAGGTGCAGACTAGCTGGGACTTCAGCCTGGGAATTCTTTGGGGCTTATGGCTGAGGTTTACAAAATCATGGAGACAGTGGTTAAGGTGAATGCAGAAATGTTATTCTCCAGTACAAGAACTTGGGGAAGTCAAGAAGAACTCATGAAAAACTAGTTTAAAATACTTGAAAGAGATTAGGTCTTTAATTAGTGGTTAGTGACCTGAAACTCATCACCATGGGAGTTAATGGAGGCAGAAGATAACAGCAGCTTCAAAAAAAGTCTAGGCAAAAGGGGATATGGCTACAGGTCCGGGAACAGATACTAAAGGGAATGGCAGGATTATCCTGCGACTGATGTTGGTGAAGAAAGAATATGAAAGGTCCATATTCCTTGTTTCCATATGCCTTGTTTACTCATTCCTAGTTTCCTTCATATTCCTCAGAAAGGAATTTTTCAAGACATTAGTTAAGCAGTAATGGCTTTCTACTTGAGACTGCTTTGGTGGTGATGCACTAATTATTAAATATAAATATTTACATACATGTATAAAATGAAGTGGTCATCTCTCATAAACATGTGTCTGACAGGCTGATCCTACTGTCTTTTCAGACCCAAATTCAGATAACTTCTGCAGAAATTATTTCATGCTAATAGCAGCCATGTGTGAGTATACTGTGGGAAGACACCGTCTGTTACCGGCATCTACCCCAATTTCAGTTGCTGGTTGACTTGTGCCACACAACTGGAAGAAGAAGGTGAGCCGAGGAGTGGAGTGGGGAGCTGGGCAGGTGACCACAGGCACTGGCCATATCTCCATACAGCCAGTGGATGAGCTGGACCGTTTTCCAAAGCTCAGTTTACTCTGTCTTCCTGTTGGAAGGACTTTATGAACACACCTGAAACCGCTTCTCCCCACCAGAGTTTATGAAGGGAGAAACATTTTTTCTGTTTGGCTTTTGTTTTCCCTTGGCTTAAATTTGTTACTCACAGGTGGTTTTTGTATAGGCTCAATGAAAGCTTGCTGACAGCCTGCAGGGTGCCAGAATCTCACTGATTTTTTGCAATGCTGGAAGCACTGTGAGAGTTGTCTAAAATCCAAATCTGGAGAACAAAACCCAAATTCTTCCCTCTGCTGCCTTCTGGCTGAGGGGACAAATGCCAGCACAGCATCCTTGCACAGGGCACCCGTGGGCACCCTCATTCAGGGATGAGGAAGGTCCATTTCCATCACAGGATGAAAGCCAGCAGCAGAAGAAGCATTTAGAAACCATGACAGCTTATGTAAGGAGGATCTGCAGCCTCCAGGGAAATGAGGCAGGATTTCACCCACTTGATCTCCTGTAATCATGTAACATCTGTAATACAGTCTAGAAGTGAAAGACAAATGACAGCTCCCATGTTGTGCTGCTCATCTCATAGTGAAGACAACACTGAGCTGCAACCGAAATTTGATGGACAGATTTCCCAGAAATAAGAGGATAGGAAACCAAAGTAATAGCTTATTTTTTCTTCAGTTATATCGAATTAAGGCATGGCTGTCTGTATTTTGTCATCTGAGCTCAACTTTCTGTAGATGAATATGATTATTCCAAGATATGAGACTCATATTTTTCATGCTTGCAGTGGGTTGAAATCAAGCAGCTCATTGATGTGGCCAGGCAGAATGGGGTAAATGATTTCAGGTTAGCAGCTGATGACTGTCTCTTCCTCATAGTCCCAAAGGGCTGGAAAAGAATCCACTATGAACCTTTCCACTGTATTTGTCAAAGATTATTTGTGAGTCTCTGCTGGACCTGAAATATTTGAAGAGTGCTTATAAGGTATTGTCAAAATGAAATGTACTACTGTGTTTAATTCTGCAAATCACATGGCGTTATTTCTGATGCCTGACTGACTGATGTGTAGAATTAACTTGAAAGAGCATCAATAGCAAACCAACAAGGGGAATTTTTTAGCAAGTTAGGCGCATCTGAGATTAAACATTACTTTTTCTTGTATATTTTTAAAAAAAGTATTCAGGTTGAGGTAGATTTAGAGGAATGCACACAAAATTGAAATGCACTCATATAGTAAGTGGATGTATACATTTTACCAAACTACACCCTGTATTGCAATAGTTTTGCCCCCAGTCATTTGCATAGCGGTCTCAGTCATACTCCATAATCTGCCAATCAAACCTGCTGGACAACATTGAATCTGCAGCTTTGCCAGTCATTTTGCTGGTCAGATGGTCACTGACAATATGGTCACAGCTGCCAGAGCCATCACGTCCACGTGGTGAAGGGGACACCTTACACTCTCAGCTCACTTTTGGTGCAAACACACGAGCATCAGGTATGGAGGCCTGCAGTGTTGCACACAAAATCACATTCAGCTTTGCTGTTCATTGCTGAGATTAGAGAAGAGGCCTTGCCTAGACTCTAAAATCTGACCATATTTTCTGTTCCTGAAAATAAGCAGAGGTATTTTTTCCTAAACAGTGGCTTGTAATTTGGTTTAGAGTTGTTCCATTTCCTGGCTCTGATGCTGATGAACCTTTTCCCAAACTTTTCTCTCTTGATATAAGAACTCTTGCACCAAAGATGTGAGAAGGGCAAGGAATATGCTGATGAGCTGGAAGGTGTGCTGTAAGAATACCACACCATAGGCTGAGAGGCATCTCTTGTCAGATCTCTAGCGGTTGCAACTGTTTTGGTTGGTGTTTTCAGAAGCTGAGGTGTTTTGGGCTCCTTTTCAAGGCATCTACCTTTCCAATTTGTGCAGTTTACTTCTGCCATGGCTTCGTCTGTTCCCCATTGATCTTCCGGAGCCCAGGCCCAAAGCTTCTGCTCAGCTCTTACAATAAATAGATCGGTAAGTGAAATCATGTTCAGTTGCCAATAAACACTCCTCGTTAGTTCCAGACAGCATGGCAAGCAGCAATAGCCACCAATTGTGTTCAGACGGTCATGTTGGACTGTAATAAAAATTACTTCACTGGAAGCAAAGTGAAGTGGCTCTTAGGGGCTGTCATATCTCCAGCACTGGATCTTTTCAAGACGTGCCTGGATGAAGACATGGCAGACCTGAACTAGTGATGCCAGTGGTCCCGTTTCAAACAGGAAGTTGGATTAAGTAATCTTCAGGCATTTTTATAGTTTTGTGATTGTCTCTGTTCTTATACTGTCAGAGTGGTCCTTCAAATGGCTTTGGCATGGGGGAAGTATCAGTCTCCTGAACCACTCCCAAGCACCACTTGGGAATTATCCTGAGCCATTCCCAATAAGCAGTTTGGATGGTGCCACCTTGTTTATAAGGCAAAGAGAATTTTATGGCATAGCAATGAGGCATTCTGTACCAGTTGGCCCCAGTGCCAGTGTGTCCAAAAAACATAGAACTAATTAAATATCCTAGGATAGATGTGTCCTGTCAAGGAATGTAAAGTGGTAACCAGTGCAGATGTGTCTCTGGTAAAGACAATCACAGTGTGACCACTTTGTTGGCTTTGACAGAAGGATAACAAAATGTCCACTTATTTACAGGAGCACTTGCATTACTAGTTTATTACTTTAAAAGTTCTTTAAAGGATGAAAATGACAACCATTTATCACTGCTGTCAAGAGGATAATCTAGTTGTGATCTTGCAGATGCATTTCTGAGTGTTCTGTAGCAAAATAAAATTTGTCATTGTCTTTATAGAGATGTAGTGTGATGTTAAATTCAATTAGGATATACAATAAAAGGGGGTGCTGCCACATAATAACACGATTTCTAAGACCTGAAGTTTAAGGTCTTCCATTCTTGGTGAGGGCTTCCCATCAAATAAACATAAGACTCTGGCAGTCTCTGTTCAAGGGTTGCCTAGCTCATGGGCTCCAGGCTACATATGTCTGTAAGCAAGGTGGTAATTCAGTTCTTTACACTTATGTGTTTAGGTATTGTTATAATTTTACTTCTAGGTGGAGTCACAAGAATTCTCTTTCTGGATCAGACCAGAAGGAAAGTCATGTGTTTTGTCACAGACACTGACTGGTCTCAGCATCAGGGAAAGTCTGAGATTCTGGAAACTGGTGGTCACAATGTTTGGTACCAGATGGTGAAGAAAAAAACTGCAAATAGCCCTGCAGAAAGGGCTCTGGAGTGAGAGATCAGGGAAATTCACAATAACCATATTTAGACCTTGTTTTTCTGACCTTTGGCAGTGAGTTCACATTGCATCCAAAAAGCCGCCTCTATGTTTGTTGATGTTTACCATTAGCAAGTGCTGAATGCAGATTATCTCTGTCTCTGGGGTGCTGTGCTCAGGCTGAGAGGAAGGAGAGCACAGTGCCTTTGGGCACAGCTGGCCTGCATCACCATCAGGGAAGGGAGGCAGAGCAAGCTTGGCCCTGGGCAAAAGGTCATGCAAACAGGCTGGTGCTTAAAGCTACGGGTAGTCTGCAGTTTGACAATGGTCCTCAAATTACCATTTGAGGCTGAAACTGGGAAAAGTGGGTGTTTGTGCAAGCCAAGTTTGTGTTAGCCATCTCTTCCTCCTAACACCCTTCTGAAGAGGTGCTCAAGGCCAGGTTGGATGGGGCTTTGGGCAACCTGGGCTGGTAGGAGGTGTCCCTGCCCATGGCAGGGGTTGGACTGGATGAGCTTTAAGGTCCCTTCCAACCCAAACCATGCTGTGATTCTATGATTTCCATCCCATACCTGGTGAAGTCAGAGCAGCGAGGTTATGCTTTCTCCAAAGGCAGGTGGGGAGTTGGTGGGAGGCTCTGAGTGACAACATGTGTCTTTGCCCCCAGCCCTCAGCTTGGTCCTGCAGAGCAGGCTGCCTCCCTCTTTGTTCCCTCCACATCCACTTGGAGAACGGTGAAAACTGGTCATTGGGTCCCCTCTCCAAATTCAGTCCCATAGATCTTTTAAATTAGCCACATTTATCATCCTGTATATTAATTCTGTTATTGACAGATTGAATTTTGATTGTAATGTAGCATTCAGCTCAGCAGGACATTTTTTTGAGGTGTTTATTCTTTTTAAAATTAAAAAAGAGGTTTTTTTTGTAGTGGCACTTTGCAAAAGAAACATTTTCAAGTAACATGTAATTATACTCTACAGTTGTCAAACAGAACGGTGGCTAAGTGGCTGTTCAATAACATGCAGCAGCAATGCTGTATCAGATACTAACGCTGCTTACCTTTTAGCTACAGTGTAATTATTGGTATTTCAGGCAAAGTACTGCCTTTGTTCCCACATGAAAATGCTGTGGTAATGTGGGAAAGAATTCTTATATCATAATGCTTATCAAAGTTGATATGCATGTAAGTGAAAATGAATAAGTCAATCACCCTAGAAAGAAAATGGAGAATTGCTCATCCTTTCTAAAACCAGTAGTTTTAAATAAAAGTACAAGTGTGTTAGAGGCACCTGACTCCTGTGTGTTTGGAAAAAGTTCTGAAAACATATTGTCTTCCCCCACTTTATAGAGTAACAGGAGGGCTATAACAGAAGATGATGCTTGAATGTAGAGGGCAGCAGAACATAATAAAGGCAGTTCAACATCACTCAGACTGGTAAGTGGCTGATAGCATTCAGTTCAGCATGCTTTTTATAGCACCCTAAATTAAATATCCAAAAGTTTTAGAAGACTATGTTTAAGTCTAGAAAAAATACACTGGAAGAGATAAATAATCTCCTAGATTCTTGAGGTCAAGGTGTGTTAACTGTAGTCTTTTGAAACCTGGATGCACTGAGAAGGCTTAGCAAAGAAAGCTCCATGTCTAAGCACTTTGTGTATTTTAAGAATGTGTTTCTATAGATATTACCTCCCCTTATGGTTTATCAGGATGAACGTGTGGGAATTTGGGGAGAGTGGCACTCTCCTCAGACACGGCACATATTGCACCCTTGTCACTTCTCAGCACCAGCAGCTTGTGAACTTGTGAGACTGGAAAGGGATCTGATACCCTGTCCTACCTTATTACACAGGAGCAGAGATGCAAGTGCACAGGCTAATATGACAGCAATTTAAAACGCTCATTACTAGAAGTCTAGGGAAAATATTGTGAACATTTATTAGAATTTTGAATGGTCTCTCATACAAAGTATTTCTTCACTAAGCATCTCAGTGAAAGGGTGTTTGCAAAACAATGTCTTTTCTATGTCTGAATGCTTGTATTCATGTCAAAAATGTGGTAGTTATAGAGAAATAAGAATGCTGGCTGTATTTAGATAGTTGCTAGTCATCTGCTGTTGTTATGCTTAAATCTCTAAAAAGAACCAGCTGAGGAGGAGAAACAGTATTGTGTGAAACATAGCTAATCACATGCCAAACAGAGATTAGCTACCTATTTATGGACTATCTGAAATGGACATTTATTTATGTATTCTTCTCTTATTCTCAAGAATAACTGACACTTCCATACAAGACAGGATTGTTTGAAAAGAGGATAATGGCTAGAAGTGTCAGATTTATTCAGAGTGAATTATTCAGAACAACCTTAGAAAGTTTTTTTCTTGGAATAAAGAGCTGCTAATAGATGAAAAGGAAGATTTATTGTCCAAAATGTGAAGATAGTGGTTGAAAACATAGCTGAATTCTTTCATATGTACATAGCTGAAGCAATGTACAGGAGTTTTATTTGGTACATAAATCTTTCAGATACAGCATCAGATGTCAGCTGCCTGCCTTGCTATCCTGCGCCCTGAAATGAATAATATTATCTGTGAACCTCAACTGTGGCCTAAGCATTCCTAACAAAACAGGTACTTTTTCATAGCTTTAGCAAAATGTGATCAATATTCCAGACCAGAAAGTGAGTTGCTGACTTACTGGATAGTGGCAAGCAAACCTCCTTTGGTGTTAATTCTTCTAACTCCAAACATTAGGTAAAATCAGAAGCTGACTAAGCTAAGAACAAAGTGCTGTCACTTGCCGAGTCAGCTGGTAGCTGGTAACAGAGCTATCTCTATATGGGATGAGCAAACTCTTTTTCCCAGGCTTCAGTGTGAATCATTACGTTGGCTATCACAAACAGCATAGCATCCACAGCCTCACACCCATCCTGTCAGAGATGGAAGATGAAGAGATTTGAGAATCAGAGAGAATCAACAGAGAATTTTCTGGCTAATCCTTCCTTCCCTTGAGGCTCACAAGGTGGTTGCTGAGTGAGCTCCTGCAGCCTTGCACTAGACATTAAACAAGCTTGAATATCCCACCAGTTTTTCCACACTTACGACACATGAACAGCAAGACTCCTTGGTAAGAATCACCCCAACTTCAGCTGAGCTTCCCTTTTCCCTTGAGGAGTGGTTAAAACTTCCAAATAGCTTTCTGTCAGCTCTTTTTGTAGGAGAGCAGAGTCACTCTTAACCCTTTGACATCAATTCCCTCTTCCTTCTCTCCACCCTGTCACTCTGCTCAGTTAATGATTTTGCACCTCAGCTAGGAAGACACGAGCATTTGGCACCTGAAGGGCTAAGTGCTCCCAAAGTGCCATCAGTCTGTGCTCCGAGGGTGATGGACATTGAAGACCAAAGGCCTTGGGGGGACACTCTGGGGAAAGAGGTCTTCCTGCTCTGCAGCTGGGATCTGGGGCTGGCTCAGGTCTGCACAGACAGGAGCTGACACAGCAACGTGCAGAATGTTGTCTCTAGCAGAGCTGCTCCTGAAGTATTAAGTGCAATCAAACGCAAGTCAGCAGGGCTCTATGGGCTCTATAATTCATTTTCCAGTGGTATTCTACTCAATCATGTGCTTAATTTTTTATATGTTACAGAAGCACAGCAATAAAGAGATATATCTGTGCAATGCCATCTTTCACTTCTTTTAATACAGCCCTTCTAGGCAAATTCAGTAGCGTCTATTCAAAGTAAAACATAAAGTAAAATCAAGCACCTCAAACCCAGAAAGTTAAATCATTTAAACACTAAGTGAGGCATAATTCTGAGTTTGGACTGATAAGTCCCCATACTTGGCACATCAGTTATTTCAGTAGGTGATTCAAAGATGAAGACAGCCATGACCTGAAGCTGTTTAAAAATCAATGGTGAAGCAGTTTAGCAAGCATGCGATTTACCTCTTGGACTGTCATATAATGAACTATTAATTACAATACATATAACAGTGAAAAATGAATAATTTTAATCCATTTTCTCTTAATGACTGATCTGTATTTTTCTGTTCTCCTAAGAATTGTTTTTTGGCCTCACTTGATTTTTGTTTGCTGATGTCTGAAAATGACCTCCTTATATTTGTTCTGGTGAGAATTTTCTGTGTGATGAGATCTAAAACTTCCCCCATTAAACACAATGCTGAAACTCCCAGGTACTTCAGTAATCAAGGCTTTGGGCTAACTGTCAATGTGATGACAATCATCTTAAGTGCCTGGTGCTAATACACATCCATGTCTGCAGATTCAAGCCCTGGAGGAACATAAATGGCTATACCATAGAGTTATCAAAACAAGAAAAACATGCATTATTTATGTGCTGGAGTGGAACTGGAAGGAGTTACAGTAAGGTTGCATAGTGCCTGAAATATAACCCTAGTGCTTAATTTTAATCTAAATTGTATTTGCATCTGTCCCATTTGAGAGGCCAAATTTAAGCCACAATTTGACAGCAGAAAAATGTTCCTATTGACCTAAATAAGCCTTTTTTTTTTAAATTTCCATGAAACTGCAGACTCAAGGCCTCTTGCTGTAGTGATTCGACACACATATTGGCTTAGCACAAACATTGTGGGGAGATCAGGTATCTTCACTGTGACTTCTTCCATGCACTGAATCTTGGTCAAAATCTTGGGCCTTATTTTTAAAATGCCCCTCAGAAGTTTGGACTTGAGCTAATTGAAAAGATTTTGTGACCATAAGAGAAGAAACGTGGTTGGGAACAGAGTTCCTTTAGCACATTAGTGTCTGTGGAGGGGGCAGCTCCTTTGCTAGCCTTTTCCATGTTCTCATGTAAGGTCCATTACATGTCCTACAAACACAGCTAATTACAGTATTAGGCACACAGTTTTGCCTTCTGCTTGGGTGAGGGTGAACAAACATCAAGCAGTATGTTGCTTAATGCAGGAGCAGAAGGGTCGCTGACATTTTGGGAATGAGAAAGCTGCAAGGATTTCTGCAGAAAAGAATGAGTGACTGATCGCTGCTCCCGAATCCCTCTGCGTTTTGTGCATCCAGCTGCTGAGGTTATGATGGTGGAGGCTGGTCCATTAAGAAATGTCAGTCAGCTTTGCTTAACAGAGCTTACTGGCAAATCTCACAGCATAATAGCATGGGAGGAGGCTGAATATGACCTACGTGAAAGGTTTTCAGTCTGAAAACTGAGATAAACAACAGCAAGTTGTGTTTGTGTTATTGAGGACTTGCTCAGCTCCAAACAATACATCCAACTTACTTGGCACTACTGTCTCAACAGAAAATGGCCAGGCCAGCAGTGACAGTGACAGCCCAGCTGGTGTTTGGAGTTCAGATGCCCCTAAGACTGATCCCGGCAGCCGCAGCCAAGAGGTCTGACCTATTTGAAAGTTCCAGCAAGCGCTTGGGCTTGGCTGGCTTCACACAGAGCTTGTTTCAGCTACAGACAGAGCTCATGGCTTTGCTCTGTGGATTTTATGTACTAACATTGCCATTTTGTGTACTGGGATTTTGGATGCACAGAGACCTGTTCACATTGCTTCTCACTCTGTGTTGCAGGCTCTTTGGTGGATGTTGCCTGGTCGGTCTTGGCCAGCTGACTCAAGATGTGATAGATGTGTGTTCACCCCTGCCGAGGGGCAAATACAGAAGCCTGGTGGAAAGAAGAAAGAGAAAAGGAACCTCCCTTTGTTTTACTTTCTGCTTGGGTAGGATAAGGGGAAAAAGGGGTAGGTAAAAACACATATCACAGAGATAAGGAACAGCTTGTGTCATTATTGACCTGCTCTGGTCCAGTGCAAGTTTACCTCCCATTACTCACTGCTAGGATGGAGAAACAAAAATGCCAATTTTATTATGGCCTGGCAGAGGTCAGGCCAAAACTCATAACCTGTTTGTGAGGCTAAGACTACAGAAGGGTCCCCATGCATGCTCACAGTAGCACTTATACACACTTTATACATCACTTTATAGACAGTTGTACAGAGGGAGGAAGAGAAGCTTACGACTCTAAGCGGTGGTAAAATGGTGATGGTGAGGGAAAGCCAGCATCCTGCTGCTGACTTTGCTAAGGCTGAAGCCTTGGAGAACCATAATTAGTCTTGAAGGAAAGATGAGGATTAAAGCAGCATAAGCTCCTGCTAGGAAAAAGGGTCCGTACCCTAGATGAGATTTTTCAGCTGATGACAGGAGATAGATCCCCGTCCTTTACCTGTCTATCCCCCAAAATGCACTGAGCCTCTTCCTCCAGCCTGACCATTCTCTGCTACACTGTTCTGTCCCAATTAATTTTGCTCTGAGAAGCCATGGGCCAGCTTTGAGAAATAGTAAGATCATCTAACTATGTTCCTTGTTAAGTTTTTTGATCTTAAATAAAAATACCTCAACATTAAAAGCTCAGCCCTGTTCATCCTGAGTCTGTGGTGAGAGCAGCCTGGCATTGCTCTCAGGACGTGGTGTGCATCTCAGATGTCTGAGAGCAGCATATCTATTAAGAACAGGAGAAAGAAAATACAACTCACAACCACACTGTATTAACAGGCTATTAAAGACTGTATTTTCCTTGCCTTTCATCGGTAGCATTAATGTGATGCAAGTATGACCTAATGGAAAGAAGATCAGATCTTGTGGATTCTCAAAGTCGTTGTGGATGCTGGCTTTGCTGGTGAAGAGTTATTCCTATCCATGGTTTCATAGTCATTTTTCTGGCTCCTGCAGTACAGGATGCATTTTAAATTTCTACCACAAATCCATAACGAAAAATATTTATAGTGTCTGTGGTAGGTAATAATTTCAGATATTTATTAAAAAAACAAAAGCCCATGCAATTCTTCTTCTTCTGAAATAAATAAATTTCAACTCTCTACTTTTTAAAGAGTAAGCAGCATCACAGGGAATTTTGGTGGTTAATATTCTATGTTCATAGTACTCTGAAATCAGCTAACATTTAAAAAAATGTCACTGCACAACCAAGAACTAATGCGTATTTTCAAGGCTGCTCAGGTTTCTGATGTAGTAAATCAGTTTGATTTTGAGAGCTTTTTATGGTGATAGGACAGTTTCTACAGAGTTTGCAAAGCTTTTTCCACCTTGGTGTTTAGCTGGAACTTCATCTCTAAACACAAATTTACAAAAGTTTTTCTGGGTCTGGATGTTTTCAGAAAGTTTTTTAAAAGAGGATGTGAGCATTCACAGATTTATCTGAAAAAAATACAGCCACTTGAAATCTCATAAGAAAGATGTACAGTTGTATACATTGGATAGTTCAAGAAATCTGAAACATTGTATTTTCTGTGGGTTATTTTTACACCTCTGGTTACCAACATGGAAACATTTCCTGAATTTTACCCGTTGTGGCAGAAGCATATGACAGAATATGAAGACATTGTTGAATTACCATTATAATTGCCGTATATATTATTACAGGCTTGGTATGGCCGTATTCTTGAGGAAATGGATCCAAAAGACAATTTTTATTGCTTAATGCATAGCTTTGTTTTGAAAGAACATAGGTAACAAGTTCCAGCTCAGCTTAATTTTACCTGGTCCAAAACTGGAATTATAAGACCTAAAAATATGCAAAATGGTTGGACTGGCCTAGAGTAGAGAGGAGGGTAACGGAAGGTTCACAGGTCTGTGTGCACCCCAGTCCCTCTGTGGAAGATGGATGCTTGCCTGGAGATGCTGTGAATAAGGAGTATGCTATGCTATGAATAAGCAGCATGCTATGAATAAGAAGTATTTTGCTGTGTGGAATCTGAATTGTTGTTTTTTTAACCCTGTTTTTGTCCCTGAGAGAAGCAAGTGTGGGTGCTGGACTGATCATGGACCTGCTGTCGTTGCACTGTCCTTAGCATTGCCATCCTTGGGTGATGTCAGTTTGGTGCTTGCAACCTCAAGATTTTCCTCTCTCTGTTGGTTCCTGAGCTTAGCATCACTACTGCGTTATCACAGTGGAAATGTAAACCCTAACATTTCTTGTAACTGCATAGCTCCCTGCATTTGGACCTTTTCATATAAGAAAGATGCTACTGTTAATAATTTATTTGGTCTTGATGGGTCAAATATTGCCACATTATCAATCAAACTCTGATTCTTGAGGGAAAAAAATAAAAACTTTGTCCTCTAGATCTAAATGGTTTTTCATTTCACTAGCAACCTCTTCCCTTTTTAAATATCGGCTAACAGATTTTTTAAAAATACAAATACCAAAAAAATACTGGCAGAAAATACCTATAAGAATTCCTGACCTTGGTTATGACTATGGCAACCCCATCTGAGTAATTAAACAGCAAATATGCCCTTATCAAACCCCCACACTTTCCTGTCTTGCCACTGAACATTTTTGGGTTCATACACTTAATCTTGGCTGACGGTGACTGACCACGTAGTGCCATGAGGAGAAGTTGGTACAGGGATGCGTCTAGGCACCGAAGGGGCTAGGGAAGAACACAGTATGTAGGTGGAAAAGCCCAGACACCTGCTAGGCCATACCTACGTTATTTCCAATTAAAAATGTATTGCAAATGGCTTTTCTGAGGTATGAAATATTTTGGGCAAGCAGAAGCTGTGTGAGACTCTTCACAGCTGGAAATGTTCTCATAACCTTTGGCATAAACAGCAGCTTCTATGTAGGTATTTCACTCTTAACAAAGAAGTAGATTTATAATAAAACCTATCTTTCTAGTCCTTTAAAATTTCCTTTCTGCCTTGGGAACTTTCATCAAAGCAAGTGAATCTCTAAAGTTACTGCTGGTGTTGTGAAGTTGACTGGGAAAACAACACCTACCAACGTGCTTTATTTTTCCCTGAGACCTTCTGAGTCTCAGCTGGGCAACAAAAGTGGGGTTTGGTACAAGCTATCGCTACTTATGTTATTTTGTCAGACTGTATAGTTATTTTGTCAGATTGTATAGTTATTTTTGAAAGTGTTCTGTGAAACAAGAGGATATGCTAGGACAGGCTGCAACATGCACAGATGAGAGTAGCTCCCACTCCATTTGTGTGGAGCCACATTGCAGCTCTGACCTAGGTTTAGTGAAAAAGGAATTCAAATTCTACAGAATTTAAATATTTTTTGTAATTGAATTGAAATTCTTCAGAACTTAATTTGCTTAGAAGGTAGATCAACTATGCTTAATCCCTCGGTGTTCTGTGATACTGAGACTTGTGGCCAAATAGGTAATGGTGAAGAATGAATCCACTTTCTCTGCCTGCCACAAAGCAGGGATGTTCACAAAGCAGCAGGAGAGAAAGAAGGGGACAAGGTCTGGACAGCGGCCATGAGGTCTATGAGAGCCATTGTGCTCCCTCCTCAGACCCTCAGAAATTTTGTTGAGATGAGCTCCAAGAGCACAGGAACAGAGCTTCCATGATGCACAGGACACCCTTTCTTTCGAAAGCTGCAGCAAAAACAAGCCCTGACACTTCAGTGTATTTTGAACATCAGATGTGATTTATGAAATGAGACTTCAAGCCTTATTTCTTTTTATTACTGAATAAAAGTTTTTCAAATGCTTGTTAAGATAACCTGAGAATCAAGGAGGGAAACAATGAATCACCTGCAAAGAAGAAATGAATCTTTAAGAGAATCCTAAAAAAGAAGCATTTATCATTCATGCTTCTTCATTTATCTCCCCAGGCTGAGCTACAGTCCCATCTGTGTGACTGATGCTGCTTATGAGCAACCTCTTCCCCACCTCCTGTTGTGCCTTTCCTCGTCATGCCACCCGCCTGGAGAAATCAAGGGGCTGGAGCTCCTTCGAGGTGATGTGACAGAGGTCCTCTCTTTCCCCATTACCATTCGTATTGCACCAGCTCAGAGAGTGAACGCAAATCAATACGCTCAGCGGCTGAAATCAAGCAAATCTTATGGGCTGTTCTGCACTGTCTTTCACGATTAACTCATTTTCCAACTGTGGATTCTTAAGCTGCTGTTACAACCAGAAAAAAAGAGCAAGTCCTCCAAGTGAGGAGCTGAAAGACAAAAGCCAGGGATGTTTGGTTTGATCCTGGTCTTTACCCAGAAACACCTGAATGTAACAGCTGCAAGTTAAAAAATATTAAGCCCTTCTTAGGCAGTGTGGTTTGCGTGCTATGACCAGTTCAGGTGTAGTGTACTTCTTTCTGTCACCCAAGTGAATGGTCATTACCCACTCAATCTGTTTAATATCTTCTCTAGTTTAACCCAGTTTTGCTCCTATGTATATTGTGTCTCTCATTACAAAAGCACTACTGAAAAATAAATTGTTTGCTGTGCTCATCTGTATGTTAGCTCAGAGATTGATTTTTCCAGCTCACAGCATCGGTAACAAACTGAAAAGTTTGGAAGTGTTTCTGCAGTGCGTTAATGGATAAGCTTCTGCTTTTCACCGTGCTCAGCGCAGGACTGGAATAGTGTTGCTGGTAATTAATCTAGAGCTGTGTTCAAAAAAGTCGAGAAGTGGGGCTCTAAAATGTTAGCTACTTCTCTACAAAAACTTCAGTTAACTTCAGTTTCTGTAAATAATAGCGGCTCTAGCACTGGAGTCCCTCAATTTGGTAAGGCTTTAAGAAAGAGCTATCAAAGGTAAGCAGAGCTCCTTTATGCACTAAAAGTGCAAGAGGTTTGTGAGACTCCATGTTTATTCTTAGTCTTCATATATGATGGAAACCTGCAGAAAAGGAAAAGGACACCTGTAACGTGTCTCAGGTGTGGTGCAAGGTGGCTCTTTATTTACTGCTGACGGTGGGCTCCAGGTTGTGCATGGTCAGTATGGTGTTGGTTTGCTGCGGTTGCTGTGAATGCTCTGTGGAGAGGAGAGGCTTCCTAAATGTTCAGCTGAAAAATGTAACCAGTAATTAAATTCCATTATATCTGAAAATAAGAATTAAACACCAGGTTCAGGAAGTATTGGTTTGGGGAAAAGCAATTCAGCACTTAGCTGAGTTTGTGTAAGAGTTAGAGCTTGGTTGTCTGAGGATGGCCTGGTGGAGTTTTTGGGATCGATCATCTATCAGACTGCACTGGTTATTTGTTCTTCAGCAAGAGCTTTGATTTCCAACATTGGCAGGAATCTCCTGTGCAGTGTACAATCACAAACACACACAGAGGCAAACCTCTTTTGTTTCTGTAATATAATAAAGATATTTCTGAGTTTTTGACAAAGATTGCTCTGAACTTCTTTTTCCACCTGTCGAGCCGTCTGTCTTGATTACCTCCTGTACCTTGGCCTGATTTCTGCTGTCAATATGTAATTTCCCATTGAAAAATGTTTCTTTTTAGTTGTCAAAGAGAACAACAGAGCCAACATCCACATCTTTGCCCGAGGTGAAATTCTGAAGAGAATCCAAAATTTACCATGTGAGTTCTGGAAAACGGAAGAAATATTCCTGTGAAAAAGCTCAACAACTGAGTTGCTTTCTGAAATAAAAACTAATTTTTTATTATCTATAGTCCTTATTTAAACCTCAGTCTTGAAGTAACCATATGCCAAACCTACCACTGAAACTAGAGGTGATTTTGACATGTAAAACTGCAACACCGAAGCAGCTAGCAAGAATCCAGTGCAGCATATATTCTTCCTCTTGTGATTTTAGATATTGACAGTGCTACTATGAACTAAAATGTCCTTCAGAGATCCTTTAGAGATGACTTTAGAGATCCCACGTACAGGGACAGTGGGACAGAAATGTATGCAATGTGTACAGATTATCTGGAGCTATGTTCTATTGCCATTAATTTAGTAATAAAATTGTTGGTGATTTACTGGTACAGGAGATCTTAGGAATTTCTAGCTTTTGTGTGATATAAAACCAAATATTTTTATTTTATCATTACAAATTCAGTTAAAAAACCAAACTAAATAGCACGCTACCACAATTACTAATAAAAAAACCCCAAACAGTAAGTAAATAGCCAAATAGTAAATCATATTTAAAAGTATATCAACTATATTGATTGGACAGAAATGGGCAGGATGAAAGAAACTCCATGCCTTCAAATGGAATAAACCCAAATTATGACAGTTTTCACTGCATACTCTATAAAGGTCCAGCTGTACTTTCATCTAATTGGTTTTGGCCATATTTTTATAATACTGAAACACGGATAAAGTCTTGTGGAGATGATCTGAGTTTAAACTATATCCATAAAGATTTTATACCTGTACTGTGGCCATTGTACAGTACAACACAACACGATAGAATACAATGATGCAATATTGTGTCCCAAAGTATTACAGATGAGCTCCTCTTCCTTATATTATAGCTCCATTTTCCCTCTAAAATGAAATGACAGAAAAAAGCAGTTGATTTCTCGGAATCAATGAAGCTGTCTCATCTGCTTGGCCAGCAGCTCCTTGTGCATTGGTGCCTATGTGCGTTTATGTGACGTATTACTGGAAAGGGACTATCAGAAGGCAACATTTGCAGGAGCAAAGAAGAAAGGTTCTGGTGATATGAAATCACAGCAGACATTCCAGTTATCCCATTAAGACAAGATGTGACCTTTAAATGGAAGAGTGATACTTTGGAGGCTGACATTTGATTTCCCAGCGTACTCTGAGAGTGTTGTAATTTGCTACGAAACAATGAGTAGCATTCATCTGAGGCTAAAAGTTTCTTTTGGAAGTGCACAATATGCTGTGAAAACAGCAATTGCATTTTAAGAGTTGCCAGGCAGTCTTTCAACGCGCTAGTGAAATTATCAGGAAAGGAATGGGAACGAATTTATAAATATTGCATGAGAGGAGCCGTATAAACAAACAAACAAAAAATTATGGTTACAGACATATTCCTCCTTTTATTAAAACAGTATTTATTAATACATTAAAAATACATTCCAATATGAATGAGTTTGGTTTAAGCTGAAATAACAGTTGCTACAGTCTCTATTTTCAGTGTTCTCATCACTGTACAGTCCATACACTGCTGTAAGCATAACTGGCTCATCGTGGTGTGGGAAGTTTTTGTAAACTCCACCTGGCCTCAGCTCAAGACAGGAGCTGTTACTTGCAGGACATGTCAGGTCCTACAAATCATGGGTGCTCAATGCTCAAAAGAAAGATGGGCAAAGCCCCAGGGACAAGAGCTTGGTTGGTCTTGGAGGTGCGCAGAGGTGAGGTTTTTGCCTTGCAAAGCTGTCTCCCACTCAATAGACTTTGGTCTTGCACTTCCAGTGCCTTCTGTTGCACTTTATGGGAAGAAAATGGTATTTCCACCAGGGATGGTGCTGTGATTGGATACATGCAGCACTGTGCTAGTGCCCTAGGAGCATGGCAGCCATTTCGCTGGGCTCACAGCCTCCAGGGTCACACCTTCACAAGATTACCCTGTGCCACTCTTGAGACATGGATCCTGCTACGAGGCACTTGCCATTCCACCATCAGTAGCTTGTTTTCAGAAATTAGAAACAGAGGATTAAAAGTTTTTCCCTATTTTTGTCAATATTTTGATGGAGCAAGCTTTAGAAGAGCCAGGCTGTCTCACCTGTGAGAAATAGGACAGGCTGTGTTTGAACCCCATGTTCCTGCGATCATCACTGGGGACTGCAAGGTGATGCTCCTCTGCTTGGAGTTTGTGTCTTCACCTCATTTCCCAAAATTAGCCATTTACACTTGCTCTCCCCCAGCGAAGATGGAGCTGATGTTCTGCCCAGTATTTTCTTTACCTGGTAGCTGAGTTATTAGGAACTGGCAAATTCCCAGTGACAGACAGAGGGGAGTTGGTAGAAGCTACCGACCCAATTGGGGTTCAGTACTGTGTGTGCCCCCTCAGAACATCTGCAGACCCCACAGGCTCTGGGGTGTCCCCTGGCCCTACGCAGGACCTGGGACAATAAAATTAACAGCATATGACTGCTGAGGCCTGAAAAAATGGAAAGAGAGCAGGATGGAGATGCTCTGTGCACACTCTGTGCTGGGAGTTCTGCAGATGGGCGCAGGGAGAAATGGAAGTTACTGGGACCATGGGCATATGGGACTGGAAAGGAGCTGGTGACCACTGGTGGCTGTGCTATGGCTTCCTGACCACAGGAAAATAGAAAGGGTTTAACTGAATTCTGTATGGGGTTTCAGTTTGTGTATCTTTGCTTTATTATCGGGAGGTTTGTTTCAGGAACATTTGGGGAAGTCAGAAAACTGGCAGATATCAGAGAAGAAATGTAAATGTTCATCACTGGTATTTTACATCTTTGTCTTGCAGGGTGCTGAACAGGCAGCAAAACTGTCAGCTCCAGAAGGGTGGGTTTGTTGTTCGCAGTTGCTGGCTTGGATGGGTTTTTCCAGCTTTATCCACCGAGACCTTGCAAATGTGGCTGGTCTGCCCATGCTGAGTGAATTAGTACATCACACCTTCTCAGGCCATTAGTACCCCTGGGCTTCTGACAGCCAAGATTGTTCTGTAATTATTTTCCATCTCTACATAGTTGTTAAATGCTGTTATTCAATACAAAATGTTTCTCAAAATGTTTCTGGACTGTTTCATTAGTAATAATAGATTATTTTCCCAAACAAGCGAAGCAGAAGTGATCTTCAATGTCTCTGAAATTATTACAGAGGTAATTATATTAGTTCCACTAGTGCCAAATAGCATTTATAGTTATTTTTTTTGTGTCCAATCCAGTTATTCACTTTCTTTAATAATTTACAGTTTGTCACCATGGCACCAATTTGCTTTGTACCTAGCAATAATGGCACTGTAGACAGCAAGCCAGCCAGGGAATGAACAATAACACCTCAAATCTGAAGTCGTGACTAAGGAGAGGATTTTGAATGAAAAAACCAAGCTGTGCCAGGTTGGACTGCCAGGACGGTGAGACTGAATGCTGGAGGCAGGGCTTCCCTTCACTGCATCCTTTCGCTGGCTCCAAAACCAATGTATTTAGGGGATGCAAAAAATGAAATGACTGGATCATCTAAGCCTTAAATGTGCTAAGTAGAAAAAAGTACATGTTGTCCATTTTAATACTGTTTAGTGTTTAAAAATTAATTTTAGACAGAAGATTGATAATTCATAGTGAATCTCCTCTTTTCTGTTTGTACTCTGGGACTAGGAAAGAAGTTGAAGTCACTCTCAAACCCCTAGCCTCCCATGTATTTTAAACTGAAAAGCAAATTGTTCCATTATCTTCTCTGGAGAAAACATTTAATGATCTGTTATTAACTACTTGCCCTTCTCTTTATTATTACCTCCTGTCTTAACTCTTTGGTACCAGCAAATATTTTACTTTGGTTTTAATAATCGAAAGAAGAATGATTACAGACTCAATCTGTTAAAGTATCTTCTCTGTAGGAGTGAAACATTGCATTATTTACACTACAATTACAAAAGAAAAAAAAGGAAGAAGAAAAGAAAAGGAAAAAAGGAAGAAGAGAAAAAGAAAGAAGGAAGAAAGAAGAAAAGAAAGGGAAAAGGAAAAAGGGAAAAGGGAAAATGGAAAAGGGAAAAGGGAAAAATGAAAAGGTAAAAGGGAAAAAGGAAAAGGGAAAAGGGAAAAAGGAAAAAGGAAAAGTTTTAACTTCCAATCTAGACAGACTTGCATGACACCAATTCATTATGATTTTACTGATGGGAAAGCAAATATCTTTAAACTTTATTTAACTTGTGAAGTAAAAACGATCGCACACCTTATACAACGTCAGTAGAGAATTAGTAAGCTGCCCGTGGGAAAGACGTGATGCAGGATGCTGATTTTTTTTCCCAGTAGAGGGCAGTGAAGAAATATAACCAAATCACTGCTTATCACCATGGCACTCTGAATTGGAAGCACGAAGGGTGGTTATTTCACAGCGACACCTATTCTCTGAGGCTTTATCATCTGAATACAGATCAGAGAATCTGTACGGGCTGTTAATAAACATCTGAACATTATCTAAATGTGATGTTACATTCCTCTTTTGTAAGTTTTTAACTAGACTCTGTAGGCTTGCAACTGTTGAGTGCCCTTTCTGTTATCTGAGTGCTAAACTACATCTTCCTTTTTGTTTCTTCAGTCCTAGTTTTAATGAATAATTTTATCATGGAGAAACACTACACAGGAAAGCACTGTGCCTGGTTCACAGGGGATTTTAGGTTATAAGTCCCTTATATGGTTAACTTTGCTTTGCAACTTTTAGTGAGCTCCTTTCTGTTTCTGAGAGATGTGTTTTGCAAATTGGTTTTAGGTGAGACCTTCTTCTCCCACCCCCTGCCCCACAGAGGTTTGAGTCTAACCTCACACAAGGAGTGAGAGCCTTGCTTAGCCCCCACGGCTGCAGGGCAAGAGAATAACAGCTACTGAGATATAAGCCTCATTCATTTCATGAACTGAAGATTGATGTGGTTCAAGCACAAACAAGTCCCTCTTGCTGAGTTAACACAGAAGGTGGTCATTCAAGGTAAGCATAATTTCTCCTCTGTATATTTCTTTTTCCAGGGTATACCTCTGTATATTTCTTTTTCCAGGGTATAGGTAGCAAACATCATTAATTAGGCATTTCTTTCCTTGCTTTGCAAAAACAGTCAATGCTGCGGGCATAAACAAACAACTTCTTTACTGAAAGAGCTTACTGGTTTGGAAATATTATCTATAGTGTGAAGAACGTCACTGGGACTAGCAATGTGGCTTACTTTTAAGTCAGACCAGTGTTTATATTTTACTGATTAAGTCGTAACTTAATCAAAGAGGGTTCTGAGTTTCAAATGAAGATGGATGCAAGAGAATGTACCATAATGCACCTTTCTCCTACCTTCCCTCTGCCCATACAAATATCCTCAGTTCCCCATGTTGCCTGTCACAGCACTCTCTGCCCCTCAAATGGTGAAGTTTTCTCATTTTGCCTGATTTCCTGCCTCTGCACTTCTTGTACCTTCCATGTAGCCCATTTCCACCATCACTACACTTGCAGCACTCGCATGTCCAAAGCAGCCTTCACCATCATGTCTCTAGACCTGTCAATGGAGGTCCCACCCACAGTTGATCTGATCTCCCTTGTAAGGTCTTCCAGCAAAACTGCTGTAGTTTCCCCTGTCATTTCTCATTCATCCTATGAAACACCAGCCTGCCCTGTGCTCCTGGCCATTCCCCATCTCCAGCCCCTGGACTTCCATGTTCTCACCGTGGTGTGACAGATTTCCCTGTTCCTCACTGGCTGCTGTTGGTTGCTGGTCGAGCAGAGCTAGCTCTTTGCAATTAGTGGCTCTCCAGAGGACTCACATATGTTCTTTGACCTGCCAGCCAGCTGGCAGCCAATGCAGAAGTGATGTGCATTTCTATCAGTTCGCTGGCCAGGAAACCCTGTGTCCTGTCTGGAAATTACTCGTGCTCTGCCTGACACCTCAACAGAGCCAACAGCGTGCATGGGCAAGCTTTTCCTCAGGGCTTGCTTGGCAGCACCAAGGGACAAATTCAGGTTGAAGTAGTTCGCCACAAAAATATAATCTTAAGTTTATATTATAATATGGAAAGATTACACTAACACTCTGGTGATGAGCAAGCTAATTTTATTCACTGGCAAATACAAGTCAAATGTCTTAACAATCGATGCTTTTATTACTAGATGGAAAACTTTAATCTAAATGCTAGATAAAGAGGGTGACAGCAAGTATTACGGTGTTACATTTACAGCCATTTACACTCCTTCCTCCATGAGGCAGGCCAGCTGGTGGTCTTCCTTCATCTGTAGTAACTTTTAGCTGCAGCCTACAGTTTTAAGTCTCACTGCACAGCAAAGCTTGATTTAAGGTGAACAGACACAGTGGTGTTTCCACTTGTCCTCCTGTGTCCTGAACTGGTGTGACACTCATTGCCTTTGCTTTCTTCTGGCCTGCAAGCTTTGCTGCCTGCTTCTCTCTCCCAGTTGCTCCCAGTAGCCCTGTTGATACCACCCCATGATCTGCCTGACAGCCTCCCCCATAGCTTTAATATCCCACTGTCCCCTGGTTTATCAACCAATATGTTGCATAATTTTAGGACCTATTGCTTTAGGTTAGCAGTGCTGCAAAAATGAAGGTTATTCAGACAGCATTAATAGGACCAGGGGATCATCATTACATGCGTGCTGTGGTTTATACAGTTGCTCTGTCACCTAATGACCCCTACCTACCCAGGGAGGGTACTTGGGAAAAGGAAAGATCTGTGGGTTGAAATGGAAGTAGCTTTAATAAAATAATAACAATAAAAACTAATGTTAATAACAGGAGCAATATAAAGTACACAGAGTTATACTCAGTCAGTATGGTAAGACACTAGGCCTCAGGGGTAAGATGGTAGACAAGTCCCTCCTGAGGTGTCAGCCACAGAAGAAGAAGGAGGAAGGAGGACTATCCCCAGCAAGCTCCCCAATTTATAGTGGATGCGATGTTTATGATATGGATTAGTACTAATTGGTCAGCCTGGGGCCAGCTTGGGATCAACTCCCCTGAGTTTCTACTTCCCCCAGCACCTGTTTATCTCAAGACCATTGAAGGCCTTGAGCATTACACATCAGCATTAGCTGAAACCTCTAACAAAGTGTCTTTCACTTTTTTCCATGAAATACAGTGTTGTAGTCCTTACAGAATCACAGTTTTCCTCAACAGAAAACTGTCTTAAAATTCTGTCCCAGTAAAACCAGGACAATGTGGCATTTTCTTCACAATTTGACTCTTTTGGGAGTAAAACCAGCTCCTCAATAAAAAAGTATAGAGAAGAGAAATAAAGACATGCCTGGTCTGAGCTCACTATGAGTAAAAAAATCTGCTGGTCCTGAAGCCTGCAAAGCAGAGCTTATTTGGGGCTAATATCTGTCCCCATTATAGCTTCTGGGAAAGGAGCTGTTATAGCTTGATATTTTTGACATCACCAAACAAGGTGATGTGATCCTCGGTCTAGTTTTCCTATGTGACCTATCTTTACATAGGGATGTTTTGTCACATTTGGCTGGTGTGCTCTGGCTGGTGCTGTTCTTTTTTGACCTTATGGTTTCATATTTACATTAATGCAGTAAAGCAAGCCCCAAACAGTAAAAAAATCATGAGTATTCCCTAAAAACACTTTACGGGAGGAAACAAACCCTTTTTTCCTTCTGTTCCGTTTTTTTTTTTTTTGAATCTGTACTGTCGTAGAAAAGAATTGTTTAAGGTGAGACATAACTAAAGTTTCAAAAGGACGAGCATTTTGAGTTAACTCTGTTGAGCAGCCTCATTTCAACGAAACACCAACCTGCATTTATTGTTCATCTCTCTGCTATCCTAAAACTTCTCTCTGGCATTTAAATGACAGATCAATCACTTCAGCTCTAGGCTAAGAAATCCTTCCTGCAATATTACAGGGCAGGTAGGCTTTCAGCTCGACATTATTTTCAGCACAATGATTGCAACTTGCAATTATAAATTTAATCTTGCATTATGAAACTGTGAGATGTGGAGATCTTCATGCTACAGATTTGCTCATGCTTATAAAACACCTGAAATCCTAAGCAGTGCAGCACGTTATTGATACGCAAAACCATTCTGGTGAAACATGATTAATTTCATAGCTGGAATAGAATGACTTATCTGCAAAAAAAAGCATATGCGGCACATGTCCTCCCTTTATGTTCATACAATATAATTTTGAGCATATCCTAATTTCTTTGTCTTGAGTTGTTATTCCAAACAGTTCAACCACAGATTTAGTTCTCGTGATCTGCCTGGGATCTATGCCTACACCGGGGAGGCCCAGAAGTGGTGCTGCTGCTGGGGATACGCTAATGCCTTAGGACTGGTCAGTGAACTGAACGGAGCTTGCTCTGCTTCTCATGACATCCATGCAAGCACTCGCAACTGCCAATCTATACCAAGTCTGCTTGACTGGCTGTGAAATGTATTGCTTTGGATTGCACCGCTAGGAACTTTTGTGGGTTTTTGTTTTTATTTCTGTGATACTGATACTTCCTATGACTCTCGCAGGTAGCCAGTGGCTAGGGCTTGTGGGCAGCTGCCCCTGGAAGGAGGAGGGTCTTAGCCCTTTTTCTTGAGAAAGCAGACTCACAAAGTCTCACCTGAACAGGGAAGCAATGAAATTGAAATAATTTATTTTTATTCAAGCTTCCTCAGAAGCCACCCTCTGTCACAGAATCACAGACTGGTTTGGGTTGGAAGGAACCTTAAAGCTCATCCAGTCCAACCCCTGCCATGGGCAGGGACACCTCCCACCAGCCCAGGTTGCCCAAAACCCTGTCCAACCTGGCTCATCCACAGCTTCCCTGGGCAACCTGGGCCAGTATCTCACCACCCTCACTGTAAAGAATTTCTTACTTTTCAGTCCAAATCTACCCTCTGCCAGTTTAAAACCATTCCCCCTTGTTCTATCACTACCTGACCTTGTAAAAAGTCCCTCTCCAGCTTTCCTGTCAAAATTCTTCTTTTGTTTTTGGGCACATTTCCTTTTCTTGCTACTTGGGTGTTTTTTTCTGAGAGCTTTTCTGTTGCCATTTCTGTTTGCAGAGGCACACATTGCTCTCTAACAGTTTCTGAGCAGCTGTGTGCAGGCTTGTTTTGGATTTCTGTCTCCTTTTCTAAGTGAAATTGCAGCTTCTACCTAATCCTGCATGAGGGAGAAGTGTCCAGTGCTTCTCTCTCACTCCCCAGAGGAACAAAACAAATATTTTTTACAAACTAAAAGAAAATAATTCAGACCATGACCAAAAAATAATTAATTCTATGCCAGCCAATTCATTCAGTATTCAGATGGTGCTATTAATTGCTGCTGTTAGAAAAGACAACTTAGTGTTATTTATGCCACATTGAATAGAAGAATAAAAATGAAAAACAAATAAAAACAATGACAAGCAAATACTCAGAAAATGTAAAACACGTTCATCTACTTATGAAGCCTCTAACCCAGTCCAATCCAATGCAATCCAAACTATTGACACAGTGAGGCTATGTGCTGCAGAAGGTGGTTCTGCACTCCATGTGGACCAATGTTTCCATGTTGATTATAGACAATGGCAGAATGCTTAGGAAGCTCAGAAACTGCCACTTAGATAATTTTGTCTTAACATCCAATTTAGGAGAAAATTGGTGTTTTTAGAGGAGGGAATTAAAAATAATAGAATGAAAGGCAAGGAGTCAAATTAAATTGATTGTTTTTCTTTTGCTTTCATCAGTCAGCTCCTGCAGGATTCAGAAGAGACACTGCAGTATTGAATTAAACAGTTCTATAAGTTTACTTTTGTGCATATTTATGATCCTATTTTTGACACTGAAATCTTACACAGTTTTTAAAGTAATACACAAAGTAGCTGCTATACCCTTAGCACTATGTTACATGCTACACCTGAAAGGAATTCCACAGACTGATCAAGGAGCAATACAGCTGATTTGTTTTCTGCAGATGGTCATTTTTTGGTGAAAACTTCACATAGGCTACTCTGGCATCATGACAGAGGATTTTATCTTAGATCTGAGAAAGCCTGTTCAAGAAGAAATATAATCCCACCTACCCCTGGTGTGTGTGCCTGTATCTCCACGAAGAGATCTTTCTACTGTCAGAGGTTAGTAAGAATAATTTGCCCTATACAATAGAGGGGCTTCAACTGTAAACAAAGAAATTGCAGATTTTAGAAGAAAAACAACTAAATACTTAGCTCACATTTCAACATTAGGTTTCATATCTGACATGATCTTTCAAAGCAGATTCTAAGGTTGTCTTAAGCAGATATTCAAGGAGGGAGAGGATGGAACTGTGGTTTGGGTGGCAGTCCAGAGGTCCAAATCTGATAAACTTTCGTGGAAGCTTATATAGGTTGCTTGCTTTGTGTCTCAATTACCTTTTGAATAACTCTCTCTCTCATCTAGTGTGATGATAAAGATTTAATAGATAGAAAGACACTGTAAGCATCTGTTCTATGATAGGTATTATATAGATGAAATTACATAATAACTCTCCCAGCTAACAGCTGGTCTACGATGAAAATCATGTCATTTTCTGAGGATGGACAGAAAACTGCTGTGAAGGTAGAGCTTTTCCAACTGTTTTTGTTTTTGTTTCTTTTTTTTTCATTATGAGAAAAAGGCATTGACTTCCTATTCATTTACTGATGAATACTGGGAGGAATTTCTGTCTCTTTTGTCTTCAATTACTGCTACTAGAGGTCTTGGGCTGGGAATTTAAAACTTGAATCTGAATTCTCATAATTGATTTATCTCAGATTTTTGCCTGTATTCCTTGTTTTGTTGTTTTTTTTGTCAGTGAAGACTTTCAGCAATGAACACATCAGTTCCTTATCTCTAAGAGAGAGCTTAAACTAGTCCATATAGAATGGGACATCAGTAAGACCAAGCTGTAATCCATACTAATTAAGGATTACTATAGGTGATGCATTCATGAAGCAGCACAGGCTTAATTCAAGGAGCAGCTGGGCTAAGTCCATGGTCCACATGGATGGTCCCAGCAGAAATGAAAGTCTCCAGCAAGTACATATGCACATCCATGTGAGAAGAAAAAGGTCAGGAAGGTCTTAAGGGGACATTTCCTTTTTTTAAGGCAGAAGCCTTTACTCTGAGCTTTTAAATTCTAGGGGCTGATAATGCTGGAAGAAAACAGGCGTATGGTACAGCTTTCCCTAGGGAGATCTTCCTTTCTCTTATGCAAGCCAAGTATTGCCCTACTTAGAAAAAAATTCTGTTGTGTCACGAATGGCAGATTACAACTGATGTTTCCTGCAGCTTGACCAGTGGCTTGATACTGGTTAAGGACCACCTGAAAATCATTTTGGCAAACATTCCAAACAATTTTGAGTTGGCTGCGGCCATATGGGGGACAAGGAGTCATGAGACAAGGATGGGACAGCCAGGTCTCTCTTGGGTACAATTATTTTTGAAGTGAAGCATGCTGCACATGTGACAGAAAAGTGGTGGGAATGAGATGAGTCATTCCCCATTTGTGTCCCCAGGTGTTTATCAGGCTGCATCAGCAATTTACCCTTCATATCTCCAGTAAATTTGTCCTTACTTTTCACTGACCTTATCTTTTAAACCCAAGTTCCTTATAGTTGATATGAATATAAATCAAAATATAACTATAGGGTGTTGAAACTAAACCATAAAAATCTCTAGGAGTAACCTCAAGTAGCTCTTCTAGATCTAAAACTTTTCACTTTTTATTCTGATATGTCGAGAGATTTTAAGTCCAGCATTCTTGCCATGAAATAAACTTTCTGCTTGTGAGACCAGCTTGAATGAGAAGTAAAGCAAAAATTGTTGATGTTATGGAAATTTACTACAAGCTCCAAAAGCATGGATAAGGGCTAGAAGGAGGTGGGGAGTTTAGGTGACAATAATATTGGTTATTACAAGGTTCTGCAGTTCTGTCTGGCAGACAGAAAGGTATCAGCAGATGTCTCTGGAAAGGCCAATGTGTTCATTGCCCTTTTTTCTCCAGGCTTCACTAAAAGGCCAGCTGAGATCAGGCAGCTAACACAATTCTCAATAAAAGCACAGGGCAAAGTTTCAGGCTAGGAAAAGACAGAAAGTGTACGTATAAATGTGAAGTTTGCTGTTCATCTGAGCCTGGCAACCTGTGCACTGTAGCTTTCTGTGGCTGGATGAGATGCTTCTGACCAACCCCAAATGTGAGTTACAATCAAACTGGCATTGCATATGGCTGTATATGCATGTATTCTTACACATGTGTGTGTCTGAGGCTGGTGAGGGACTAGAAAAAGCAATACAGATGAAGGAAAGTGCTGAAAGCTAGGAAACAGTGACATTGAATATGGGGGGGTGGTGGTGGTGGGAGTTAAAGACCAATAAGAAACAAAAAAAATTATTTGAGGTATTTAAAATCAAAACATCCAATATTCATATTGACTTGATTGCACTTTACAGCAATAGCTCACTAGCAGGGATTCTATTTTTGTTTGCTATTTTTGTCTTCTGAGGGAAGTAATTTGGTGCTACTACCTTTATCAAAGGGCCACTAGGCAAAGACAGACAACAAACGAAAGAATTAAAAAACCCATAAACTAATGACACAGTTAAGTGAAGAGGTAACCACAGAAAAGTCAACATTTGCCAACATCTTCTGTTCCACATATTTCAGATGCCACAGGATAAGAACTGTCAGTAAGTACTGACTTATAAAAATAATGACCACTGTAAAATGATTTTCTGCCTCACTTGACTCTATAAGGCCAGTAACGTGTTGCTAATGAAGCACCCAGGGTGCACAGCATTGCCCTTTCTGGGACTCTGAGAAACAACCAGCCATATGTACAGCAAATGTCTTTGGCAGCACTGTGTGGCCTTAACTGGAATTTCCGTGCTCTTGTAGTTTTATGACTCAATCCTAATGTTATTTAAACATCATTTTTCTGTGTTTAATTTATTTATTGTCTCTAGCGGTAGACACAGAGACTGGTGAGCTAGATTATATTAACATTTCAGAGTAATAATAGAAGAAAGCAATTATCTTTGGGCATAAAAATCATTTTAATTAGACAGTTAGTAAAGTGGGAATGGACAGACAATGATGGATCATTGTACTGTGGTTTAATCAGACAGCCAGAGAGCAGCTCAAGAAAGTGTTTTGGCTCTTTGAGTGAAATGGGGGCAACAAGGAGAAACAGTTAACTTCCCTCGGCCTCTTTGCCTCACCAGTAAAACAATTACATTAGCCCATCATTTCTTTGAAGTCATGGGAAGACCTGGAGCTTGCTAAAAGTTAACAGAAATACTTTATTTTCTCTGTCTTAAGACCCTACCAAACCAACAGTAACTTAATACCTGTGGTTATTCCTCTGAGCCTTCACTGGTGTCTCCTTCCTCAAGCCAACACGCATCAGCCTTTTTCTGTCATGTGAGAAAATTTGGATGGAAGACCCCCTCTATGGCAGTTTCACCTGAACTGTTTCCAGATAAACCTGGTGCATAATGCTAGATGTTGGCAGTGGCCTTCTTGATACTTGCTATTTTCTGGACCTGAGGATGAGAAAAGAGATTTATGTTTGAGACCCACTTGTCTTATATGAGCAAGCAGAGCTTTTCACCACCACGAACTGCAGCCGTGGCCCTACTTTATTTCTGTGCCAATTTTCAGGTCAAATATAACAAAATAATCCCCTAATGTAATGAAAGATGAAACCAGATGGTATTGCAAACTCAGTGTAATTTAGGTGCTGCGTTACACAGCATCTATCATATGATAAACAAGATCCATTTGCATATTGAGACTCTTGATAGCTGTGCACAGAGCCAAAATGGACAGGATAATTCATCATGATTTTTTATCAGCATACAGAGAGGTGCGAGCTAATGCAGCTCCAGTGTATGCGTGCTGCTCAATCCAGCAAAGGCAAAACCACAACTCAATGGCAGCTCTTGAACACTGGCACTTTGAGGCTGCTGGAGGTTTCCCAGGAACCGGGGACAGCAGGGGCACGGCAGGGCGATTCGTGATTTTTAGATGTGCTGACACCTACTGGGATGCCTTCCCTTCCCCGCATGAGGTACCTGGGCACCTGGCCATATCACATGATAAAGCTAGGTACCTAAAAATGGGATCCAAAAGTGTGCGTGCCAAGTTGAGAATCTCCTCAGTTAGCCAGCAAGAAGTCCCAAGCAGAGTGGTTGGGGAATATCTGCATCTCACAGCAGTTTGCAACCTGAAACTCCTGCCAAAGCTGGTGACCTGCATGACGTCTTTCTTCAATTTAGTGACTCTTTTTCAGTTTCCTTTCCACAGAAAATCTAGGCATCTGCCCTGAAAGCAAGGTCTAGGACCTTCTAGATGACAGTGATAGTCACCAGAGTAGTAAGTATTTTTGGGCTGGTATTCTCCATCTCACTGGATTATGACATTTCAGCTTCCTTTCAATTTTCAGTGGGCTAAAGAGAGAGTGAGCAAGGAAGTCTCACACATTCTGCAGTGCGACTGCCATGTCAGTTGGAGTGGAAATGTCAGTGCCATCAGAGGGGAATTGTTGTTCTTTGTGGTGTGTCAGGATGAAAGCGTTGGGAGTCAATAGGGGATGGAAATGACCACCAGGAGATGCTCGCTGGTCTCTGTGCTTGATGGGACCAGTAGACATTTGGATGGATTAAAGCAATACACTGAGAAAAAGGCAATTAAACCCCAGTTGAAAAACACATTTTTTTGCTTTCCATACCTGGTGTTTGAAGACCAGCATTAAGTATTCAAGTACCCTCTCTGCAGCTTATCCTCAGGTACAGAAGTGCTGTAGAGATCAAGGCTCTCCTACTGGCACCACAGTGGCAGCTTTCCCCTCTCCTTACGTTCTGCAGATTAAATCCCCGGGAGAAACTCTCCAAGGCAGAGAAGGGCAGGGCGGCATTGGATTCTGTTTTCTGTTTGTTAATTATCTGATTTCTTTTAATTTATTCCTTATCCACTGAATAATTTCTATGAATTCTTAGTCTATATCTTGCCTGACCATTTGCTGTTTCAGCAGATGCTTCTACATAAACCTGCTATCTAGGCAGACAGAAAATGAAGGCAAAATGGCTGTGGAAATACCAGCAGAGGAGAAAACTTATTTTCTCAGATGTCATTTGTGTTTGTTTCACTCTGCCAGGCCAATCTGTGACGAACCAAGACGGCCTGGGATGGTATTCAGCTTCACTGACCAGGCACTAAGCAAACACTGCATATTCAACACCAGCCTTTGCTTTCTGCATTTATCGCACAGAACTGCCTGTGGGATCAAGCCCTAATTGAAAGAGTAATCAGGCGTGACTTCTTGGTGATTGCTTTTAATGACCGCACCCTAAGCCCCTCCAGAAGACAAAGGCAGCTGAGGGCATTAAGCATCAAAAATGGTGCTGGGTGTCTCAGATTTGGATTTACGTGACCAAGCTTTCTGAGAGTTGACGTTGAAATGAAGAGACAAAGCCAGCTTGGAAGTTAAACAGTGATTAACTCTCTGCTCCCATACCTGAGGAGGCTAAAGAACTCAGTCAAGAAGTATTTTTAAATGAATTTTAATTTCTGCACACGGTGGGAGATGAGAAGCAGGGAATGCATTTTGGAAAGGATATTTACCATATCTTCATGCTTATAGCTTCCAGGACAGCTGGGAGAAAAAAATACCATTTTTATTGATCAATTCAAGTTATAAATGACTGTGGGTAATACAAAGCGAATTGACTGAAATATCCTCTCTTCTCCCTTATCCCCCTGGAACTGTTCTCTACCATGTTTTCCACCATCCCCCTCAGTTGCCTCTGTCTCTTATTCCAATCTTTATTATTTCCTACCTTATTGCCTTCTAAAACCCTGACTTTGTGTTCATATCTAAGCTGTAAGTTGTACTTATCAATTTACAGTGCTTAAATGTGAGCTATGTGCAAGACAAAGTAGAGAAGGTGGACAGTGCTGGGTACTTAAAGTAGGGGAGCAGACTGGTAAAAGCAAATTGGAGGTCAATATTACTTCTCGCAGCTGACTACAAACTACTGGTACTTATTGCAGCTAAATAAAATTTATGTTTATTTAAAAACATAAATAAAGAGTAACAAACCTTAATGAGATCTCTGCCTGACAGAGGATTGTTAATAGAAATGTAGAGTTCTGCGTGGCCATGTAGCTTAGGCAACCCTACCATGGTGAACCAAACGGAAATTCTGAAGAACTGAGAACTGTGGCACATTGACTTTAATGGCAGAAGTCAGTGATGTACCTACTGCGCTTCTCAAACCATTTAGGTGTAGATAGTTTTAGACAGAACAGAATGGTGTTGTCCATGTGCCACATACTTCTAAGAACAATTTAGCTGGACACATGCAAGGATGTATGGGTACTCCAAAGCCAAAAGAACCATTTAGGCGTAGATAGTTTTAGACAGAACAGAATGGTGTGCATGTGCCACATGCTTCTAAGAACAATTTAGCTGGACACGTGCAAGGATGTATGGGTACTCCAAAGCCAAAATAATACCAACCGGTGCTCTGCCCAGTAACTCTCAGCTAATGCACCTCATAAAGTTGCTTTTCTCCCAACCCCTAACTACTGCTCAGCAAAGAGAATGGCCTTCCCAATAACACATCTGGAGGAATTGTAGCAGAGATGCAAATAGATTTCTGTCACAGTCAGAAAAAATGTTAAATGTGAAATTCTATTATAGGCAGATGATAACATTTCATTGGGAGCAGTCAAAAGAACTCATGCTTCATTTTCTGCTTCATTTAATGCATGTTATAAACCAATTCCACACAACTTTATGAGCTAACTTTACAAACCAACAAAAATCAGTGACTGTATTTTATGCTAGGTTTTGAGGGTTCATTTTCCTGAAGAATGCAGATACCCCTGTCTCCAACAACATACCTTTTCCATGATGTCTACTGGTGAAAGTGTGCACTTGAGGAGTAGGAACCACAGATTTTTTTCTTTAGCCAAGGCTTTTGGACAGCTTCCCACTCATTTCAAGGGATCAGCTCTTGAAGAGCATCTTGACTCTCACTTCCAAGTTGACAGCTGTGTAAGGCAGCAAAACGGAGGAAGCAGAGAGATAATCAAATATGAACTAAATGGGCTCTTTTGCTCCTTTCTGTATTCTTCCTGACCAGTGAAAACTTTTATTGGCTTTTTACCCATTGTCCCTCTCTTCCCTGCTGTCTTAAGAAGAAAGTGTCTCTGATTGGCAATTCTTTCCCCAGGATCTGCCATGGGCTAAATCTCACGGATTTGAAGCAATCAGAATATGGATTTCTTTTCACTGTAGTTGTCTTATCGTCTTAGCATGATTCTTCAGCTTTTTCTGTCCCAGTTTTTTCCATAGTGTGAGTTGTATGGTAAAGTCAGATTTATTGCTCATTAAATAGAATCCCCCTGTTTCTATTGCATAGCCAGTGGGGAGAAGTGCTGAGGAGCAGATTTAGGGAGCACATTTGTGATTCTGTTTGTGATTCTGGACATAATTAGCTACTGTATAACTGAGCTGTATAATCAGAATTAGTGGCCGGTGCTGCCTTGGAAGGTAAAATCCCCAGAAACATCATTTTACAGAGGCCTTCAAAGTCTCCTTTAAGCAGGAAAAAAGACTGACAATTGTTTGTCATTATAAACAGACTATCCAGAGTATCATTGTTTCTCCAGAGGGGAGGGAAGGGCCACCTACAGCTGATCTGAAATGTCCAAGCTAAGGTAGGTACTGGGAGAAAAGCTGTGGACATCCAGCTGCTATCCTTTATTTACTGACTAGTAAAATACAAGGTATTACTTCTATTACCACCACAGCTGGGAGGTCTAATCTAGCATCCTCAACTCAGAGATGTACTATGGTGGCTCTCAAATAAAGGGAGCAGGAGTGCTCACCGTGAGGGGCTGCTGATGACCTTGCCCATGGTATTGTGGCAGAGACTTGCAGTAGTCTCAGACTTGGGGATAAATATCAGTTTGCAGTTGCTGATGGGAGGCTGCCACTGTCTGTGTTCTTTGCCTTTCAATCCCTCTGCTCTCCTCTCCTACCCCAGCTACAATATAATTTTCCAACTTTTGCTTTCCATGCATATGAGAAACGTTTTCTTTTCACTCAGTCAGAGCAGAGCAGAGATAACAATTTAATTCTACCTTAGGTATGTGCTTCTCAAGTGTGCACATCCTGAAAACTCTCCTTCAGTGTATCATGGTTTTAAACGATGGCGAAACAATGGCACTTTTCAATTTAAACTATAGCCATCGTGCATAGAACATCTGTGCTCTTCCATTAAAAAGCTGTTCCTCATAGCCACACTTCATTATGACAATCTGTGGGGCTTTTTTTTCTTTTTATTTTACAGCCTGAGCATTTTAAAGGGACATTTTCAACTTAAACGACTGGCTGGTACTAAAAGTAGAGGAGCAAAGCCAGCTTTCTAGGTATGCCGATGTGCTGATGCACAGTCTGAATTTCCCAGGCTGGCACAATCTGGAGCTCTTTGTCAGAAGGAAACATAACTCCTACCCAATCCATGTGTCACAGGATCACATCTTTGCATTCACAGGTTACAATGATTTCCTGATTTTTCTATTTGTCTTAGAAAGTTTCAGCATCCACATTAGTTTGAACCTACTCTCAGCTCAGCTCTGCGTTGTCAGCTTTTTTGAGAGAGTATATGTGGTCTTTGACCCCCATCTTAGATGAAATTATTCTCCTTCAATGTTATTTACAGTTTCCCCTCTTGTGAGTTGTCCCATCCTTAGGTTTAGGTTGAAGCCTTTTCAATAGCTGTTCCTGAAAGAAGAACTTTGTATGGATACAAATGTCCAACCAGCTGAGGGTGGAATCTTCCTGGGTCTAATTTCTTTGTTCATACTTGATTCCACCCCTCTTTTTGGCTTTATTAAAATAATAATAATACCAAAAGGATACAGATTCAATTGCTCCCAGTGTTCTTACAGCAGCTCGTCATCACCCAGACTTGTAAAACTGGAGGAAGGGGAAAGCTCTGAGGAGGCAAGGGAAAAGGCAGTTTGCTTCATCTTTAGCAGGTCTGATTGTTTGATCTTTGTCTTTTAGATCTGCTAAAAGAAAATAAAAATTCTGTGTCTACCAAACCTCTGTATAGAATGAAATGCCCATGCATATAATACCTGCTATCAAAGTGTACTGTAACTCTGCACCCAGGCCTTTGTAGTGTGTGTGTATTTAAAGGTCTCTGCAGTTCTTGGGTTTATATACATTGATGAACCTGAGTAAATATCTTGTCAAGGAGTTATGCTGCTCAGAGCACCTTTCTCCCCCCTGTGGTTTTAACTGCAATGTGCTGGGCAGCAAAGCTCTGTTTGCAGAAAGAAATGGTGAGATCCTTTCCCAAAAAGCCCAGAGATAAAATTCAGTAAGAATTTCAGATGTTACGGGAACAAAACTTCTTAAAAGGGCTTAATTCAATGGATTAGACTGAAAAATATTGAATAATGCAGTCAAGCTCAGCATGGAAGTCTGAAGAAGGATTGAAATGATTAGCATAATGTGCTTTTGCCATTCAGAGAGCCTGTGTTCTTGAGGTTTTACCAATTGGAGGAGCCAACCCCATCTGCAGTGCTCTGTGGTTACTGATTGTGCAGGTAGCAGAGAAAGTCTCACTGCCACGTTCTCCACCCCATCTTATCTCTCCCAGCATGAAAGCAGATTGTTTCTACCTGGAGAAGCTTGAGTGTGCCTATGAGTGCTCATCTGCCATGAGGGAGGAGGTAGTCATGGATCCAACAAGTCCCGAATGTGGCAGAGGTTGGGCTGGACTGACAAACCCTTCCCTCTCTGCCACAGGATACAGCATGGTATGGACTCCAGTTTTATTTGAATGATAAAGGTCTTCAGGAAACTTCCCAGGAAAGGGAATAAGTTGCTCTTAGCTGTTCTTTTAATGTGGGATTTCAGAAGATGATTTCAAACCTATTAAAATTTTGATCTTTAATAAGCTTAGTGTAAAATGCTGGAGTCTTATTATCTTCTCAGCTTCTGAATAAGCTAGGAGAGAAATGCATCCTACAGATGGGATCTGGCAGTTTTTACTCTGAAGGAATGTTAACCTTTTGGGAGCTGTTATGTCTTTGAGGATGCCAAATCAAGAAAAAAGCACCAACAGCAATATAATAACTTATTTTAAAGAGTATTTTGCTTTGCAAAGAAATTAGTATTTTCTAGGTAAAACAAAGCAGCAGGTAAAGAAACAGACTATTAGCACCTCAGTCATTGAATATCCATGAATATTGACACAGAACTCACAAGCTATTTTTATTTAGCCTTTTCCTGACAATTAACCACATGTTCTGTGGGAGGTTCATCAGCTGACTGTGTGTTGCAGAAATGTCCCCAGATGCGGAATGTACAGGAACTCTTGGGTAAACTTAGTTCGTGGTGGAATTTAGTCTTTGAGATCTCTGTGCATTTTATAGTAATTAATCATGATTTTAAATCTCTGTGGGCATTTCACAGTAATTAATCATGGTGAGACAAACATCTCATTGACAGCAAGCAGCCCCTCTGCTTCTGAGGAGCTGGTTATCCGCAGTCAGTATATACGATCTGACTCACGTGGAGGTGGTGTAAAATGGATCTATGGATCTGCAATAGTCTTGGGCAGCAGGGAGCAGTAGTGTGACACAGAGCAAAAAAGAGCATGCTGCAGTATTTGGAGACTAAAATAAATAAATGACAGTGACCTTACAGCTGGAAATGTTTGGTACCCAAGTTAATTCCTTGGATGACTCTGAAGACACTCCAAGTTTTGTAGCTGAGACTGCTGCAGCTGAACTCCTGGAGTACATTAGCTCAAGTCTTTGCCTTTTCCTACTGTATAGTGTCTCTAATAAGAAGAAAATCTGAATGGAATGAAGAGGAGCACAGTCATTTATTTAGATTAGCCAGCAAAGTGACAAGTATGTCTTGATGCCAGAATGAAGCTGTGCAAACCATCCTCCTGAGAGGAGGCATATGCAGAGGAGGTGCCTGAGCATTGGGCCATGTGAAAGAGGATGTGCAATACAAGAGGCTGTGGTGTGCTGTGAAATGTGTCACCTTGTGAGTCGCTTTTGACAGCAGTGCTCTGGTAAGTGGACAACTTTCAGTGCCTTTGGCACTTTGTTGCATCCTTGGTCGAGGTGCCAGCCCCTTCAGGCCACCAAACAAGTGGATGTGGCATAGGGAACATGGACCCAAATTATGACTGTGGTGACATGCCCTACAGATGTGTGAAACCTGGCTCTGGACGTGGAGCATCTTGAGCGGAAAGACAGCTCCGTGCCTATCAGTCTCAGTGCAAATTGATGGCCCTGCAGTCTACACTCTGCTTTCTGTTACAGACAGGAGATGAGAGATAGGCAGTGCTTAAGGAAGCCTTATTTGCATAGGAGAAAAGTCCTGAGTACTGGCACCTGGGAGATATTTGGGCTGCTTTTTATTTTATTTTGTTTCGTGAAGGGGGATATTGTTATTTTCAGGTGAGTGTACAAAATGTTTTTCATCTGTTATTTCTTAGGGCATTCACAAATTTCTCAGTTATTTCAAGAGAAGCAAGACCAAGCACTGAGAATGATAACAGCATTTCTTCTGGTCTTCTCTCTCTCTTTTCTTCTCTCCCTTCTTTCATCCCACCCTCCCTTCCTCTTTCCTCCATATCTTTGATGCCCTGTGTGAATTTCCATCATTTCCAAAACACCCCCAAGAGCTTTCCAGCTGTTGCATCATTTTTCTCCTTTTTTTATGATCTCCAATTCACTAAGTCTTTCTGAAGGTCGTACAACAATGCACAGCACTCAGTCTTCCAGCCAAAATGCTCTGTGAACATTAACAATACTGTCATTGTATAATTTCTTACAGCATCCAGATTATTAAGTGGGGCCCCATACTTGGGCACCTAAAGAGCAGATGCCCAGGGCAAGCGACAAAAGCAGCTCAGCAGG